>NW_009713179.1:0-33826 GCF_000703405.1 Apaloderma vittatum | reverse complement strand
TCTTACGAAGTTCAACAAGGGCAAATGTAGAATCTTGCACCTGAGAAAGAATAACCCCAAGTACTAGTATAAGTTGGGAACAGACCTGTTGAAGAGCAGCATAGAGGAAAGGGAGTAAGTTGAGAGACGTCCTCCTCCCCCTCTACTCTGATCTGGTGACGCCACATCTGGAATATTGTGTCCAGTTCTGGGCCCCTCAGCTCCAGAGAGACAGTGAACTGCTTGAAAGAGTCCAGCGCACAGCCACAGAGATGATGAAGGGAGAGGAAAGACTGAAGGAGCTTGATCTTTTTGGAAAAGAGGAGGTTGAGGGGTGACCTCGTTAATGTTTACAAACAAGTAAAGGGTGAGTGTCAGGAGGATGAAGTGAGGCTCTTCTCAGTGATGTCCAATAATAGGACAAGAGACAATGGATGCAAGGTGGAGTATAGGAGGTTCCGCAAAAGCATTAGGAAAAACTTTTTCATTGTGACGGTGACAGAGCCCTGGAACGGGCTGTCCAGAGAGGTTGTGGACTCCCCTTCTCTGGAGATATTCAAAACCCATGTGGATCTGTTCCTGTGAGACCTACTCTAGTGATCTTGCTTTGGCAGGGACATTGCACTACATGATCTTCAGATGTTCCTTCCAACCCTTAACATTCTGCGATTCTGTGATTGTGTGACACATTCATCACAATTGCTGATACTACAGCAGGCAAGCTGCTAAACCTCCAGGAAAGCCAAACAACATAGACAGTTCTTTTCATTTCAGAAATACTGGGTTTACAACTAGAAAAAGAGCATGTGTCTCTGACAAGTCTCAGATCGACGTCTCAGGTCTTCTCACTTCTCTCCACAACTTTTATTTGAAAGAATAAGATCTAACACTTGGAAATGTTGCCACCTCATACTCCTGAATCTCTTAGGACAGCTTTTACCCTATTACTGAAAACTAAATCCTTATTGGAAAACTAAAACCATTAAAAATAGTAGCCAGTTTTGCATTGTGCTCACCAAATATGTTCATTGCAAAATGTTGTGCGGCTATTATCAGTATAATAAGGGTTCCTCCATTTTCTGTCTATTCATTGCTACATAGATATGTTTCACTATTGTGACCTGGGTTATCTCTGAATGAGATAGATGGGCTACTTCAGAATTTGGAGCTCCTTTAGATCTCCACAAATTAAAATATCAATTTTTTAAGGAAAAAGTGAGACTGGAGTGACCAGTTAGGGAATGAGTTCAAAAGCTGTCAAAGGAGTAGAGCTCAGGTTTCTGGAAATATTGACTAAATAATGATTAAGCATGCTTTTACTTCAGTGTGCTCTGACTATTCTTCTAATTATGGAGGCACCATTATTTTTTCTCAAACTCTACCAGACTTGAAAGTGATAACTGCTGTTGAACAATTTCAAGGGAGAAGAATTAGATGATATTTTAAGTATTGCTTCAGATGATTAGTCTTCAATTTGGGAACAGAACACTCTATACAGATGTGCTATTCTGACCCAAGTATGTAAAAAAAGATAAAAAGGCTATGTAAAGAAATTTTAATCACAAGAAAAGGCACGTGCTGTAAGGCGAGCCAGAAGCAAAGAAGACCAGCTTGGTTGAATAGGGAGATTTGGCTGAAAGTTAGAGAAAAAAGGAGAGTTTATGGCCTCTGGAAGAGGGGGCAGGACGCTCATAATGAGTACAAGAATATTGTTAGTTTGTGCCAGGAGATAATTAAAAGGTCCAAAGCAGAACTAGAAATTAATCTAGCTTCAGAGGTAAAGGACAGCAAGAAATATTTCTATAGATATTTTAACAACAAGAGAAAGACCCACAAGGAAATACGGTAAAGATCAGGATAAGGCTGCGGTCCTTAATTCTCTTTGCCTCAGTCTTTAGTAATAGAAACTGAGGAAAGCAAGCCCCTAAAGCCAAGAGACCTCTAGAGACCAGGAGCAAAATGTCCCCCCTCACAATGAGGGGGACTCAGGAGATGGTCAGTGGCCCACTGCTCCACATTCATGTGCACAAGTCTGTGGGGCCAGATAGGATTCATCCTAGAGCGCTGAGAGAACTGGCAGGTGTGTTCACCAAGCCACTGTCCGTCATTTATCAGCCGTCCTGGCTGACTGGGGAGGTCCCAGCTGACTGGAAGTCACCTGATGTTACAACCATATATAAGAAGGGACAGAGGGATGATCTGGGAAATTACAGGCCTGTCAGTTTAGCTTCAGTCCCAAGGAAGGTGGTGGAGCAGATCATCCTGAGTTCCATTATGCAGCACGTGCAGGACAATCAGGTGATCAGATCCAGTCAGCATGGGTTTGTGAAGGGCAGGTCCTGTTTAACAAACCTGATCTCCTTCTATGACAGGGTGACCCACTGGTTGGATGAGGGAAAGGCTGTGGCTGTTTTCTACCTTGACTTTAGTAAGGCATTCGACACTGTTGCCCACAGCATTCTCCTAGAGAAATTGACTGTTCTTGGTTTGGATGGGCATACACTTAGTTGGGTAAAAACCTGGTTACACAGTTGAGTCTGAAGAGTTGTGGTCAATGGTGTTAAATCCAGTTAGTGGTCGGTCACAAGTGTCATCCCCCAGGGCTCAGTACTGGGCCCAATTCTGTTTTACATTTTCATCAATGATTTGGATTAGCAGATAGACTGTACCCTTAGTAAGTTTGCAAATGACACCAAGCTGGGTGGAAGCATCAATCTACTTGAGGGCAGAGAGGCTCTACAGAGGGATCTGGACAGGCTGGATCACTGGGCCAAGGCTAACCACATGAGTTTCAGTAAGGCCAGGTTCTGCCCCTGGGCCACAACAACCCCCGGCAGCGCTACAGGCTTGGGGAGGAGTGACTGGAGAGCTGCCAGGCTGAGAGGGACCTGGGGGTGTTGGTGAACAGCCCGCTGAACATGAGCCAGCAGTGTGCCCAGGGGGACAAGAAGGCCAACAGCATCCTGGCCTGGATCAGGAATGGTGCTGTCAGCAGGAGCAGGGAGGTGATCATGCCCCTGTACTCAGCTTTGGTGAGGTCTCACCTCGAGTGCTGTGCTCGGTTTTGGGCCCCTCACTACAAGAGAGACACTGAGGTGCTAGAGAGGATACATAGGTGGGCTATCAAACTAGTAAAAGGGTTTGGAGCATGTGTCATGAGAGGAATGGCTGAGGGATCTGAGGCTGCTTAACCTGGAGAAGAGAAGACTTAGGGGAGACCTTGTCACTCTCTACAGCTACCTAAAAGGTGATTGTCGTGAGGCAGGGGTCGGTATGCTGTCCCTGGCAGCAAGAGATAGGACAAGGAGAAATCGCCTTAAGTTGCATCAGTGGAGTTTCAGGTTGGATATTAGAAAGAATTTCTTTACTGAATGGATTGTTAAACATTGGAACAGGCTGCCCAGGGAGGCGGCTGAGTCGCCATCCCTGGAGGTGTTTAACCGTCGGATACATATTGTGCTTAGGGACATGGTTTAGTAGTGTTAATAGGGCTGGGACAGAAGCTGGACTCCATGATCTTGAAGGTCTCTTCCAGCTGAAACTGTTCTATAATTCTATTCACAGAAACAAGTGAAAGAAAAGATGATTTTTTTTTAACTGAGTGGAAATATTTTCAACATTTAACACAAATCTCAGTAATCTCAGTAAACAAACTCTGCATTATTCTTTCAGATGAAGGTTAAATATCTTTTCTCACTAAAGGAACCCACAATACTTAAGCTGATTCTATGAAAACATATACGTTAAATGAATGCTATCTAACCACAGTTTTCTGAGCTGCTACTGAAATACAAAGTGAATACAAATTATGTTTATTTACTAATCTAGGCAAGAAATTATGTCTAGTATGTAAAAAATAAAATTTATTGTAGATAGCAAAATAAATTTTTTAGACAGTTAAAGTTGTTGCAAGATGAAAGATAACTTAATCACTAAAGCAATTGCTCCCTTACTTATGGTGAGTAAAGTCTGACGACTAAAATTATAACATGTTTGTGAACTAAATGAAGATGAAGAGAAAAATACTGGACTACATAGATCTGCATTTTTGTTGAAGTCACCTGTACATGGACTGGAATTCGGATAATGAATCAAGAGATGAAACAAATCTTAGTTTAATATTTTGCAACACCTAAGCCATCACTTTGTAAGTGGGTTTCAGCTTTTAACGTAAAATCACATACCTGGTTGAGTATGGAATATGGTTATATATATCAGTTACAAGAGTGGCAGTGTGTATTACTGGATAGGAGGCTCATTGGGTTAGGAAAATCTACCATTAATGTTATAGTATGACTGCATATCAAATATCAGTCATCATCTGCTTGTGCTACTGTTTCCATTCATACTTTTGTCTGCCTTGCCTGTTCAGATTTGAAGCTGAGATGATTGCATTTATTGGTGAGGACTGGCAGCACACACAGTAAACCCTTGACCTTGGCAGACATCAGTTAGATTATTCAATGTTCATTCTTGTAAAGATACACATATGTTTATATAATATATACATAGACATACATAGATACACATATAGAATATATTTATTGGATATATATATAATTATTTACTTTATATATCTGATATCATATGTGTTATACATATTTAATTTATATCTCTCTATCATTTATAATCTTCAGCCTGCTACTCATACAACATAAAAAAGAAGCCTACCTTGATTCAATCAGCAGAGAATCTGAGTCTTATTCTTAATAATCCATTACAATACAATGTCTACGTAAGTCACTATATAATTCTACTAGTTTACAAAAATGTTTTCCAGTTATACACTGTAGGCAGGGAATTTTTTTTTTAATTGAATTGAATAAAATAGCTAGATAATGTGAATTTCTGTCACTTTAAGCCCTATTTTTCTTCAGTAAAGAATTGTCTAATAGACTTAAAAAACTTTAAAGGACCTGTCAGATCAAACCTAATTTGCAAACAGTATGTGGTATTCCCCTTGATTTTAGTTTCATGGTCTGTTTTTCTTATCTTGTCCTTAATGTCCTTGCAAAAAAATCATCTTGAAACAGACTACTTTTCAAATTTATATACTATTTCAAATAACATATAAATATTTCATATTTTCCTAAAGTTGTAAATTGCTACAAACCTATACAGCAATTCTATTATTGCTACAAACTTTATACTTCCTACTATTTCAACAATTTGCTTTCAGTACTATGTCACCTATAGCTCATAACTGGCATTATGATTCTTTTGTAATGGGGAACTCCCAATTATTCTGTCCTAAATATCATTTTACAACAGCCCACTACAGTAGTGAATTTCTATAAACTCACAGCTAATTTACGAGCTGACATTCACATTTACATCTTTTTTTCCCTTCTGTCTTACAAGTCTTCATATTGTTATTCCAGTGCCATTAGCATTTTAACTTCTACTAAAATTAATTTTTTTTTTTAATTTTTCTGTATCACTTCTTCCAGTTTTGACTTGTTGATGAAAAAATATGTTACTTCATTATGTTACTTCATATGTTACTTCAGGTCTTATTTGAAACCAACAGCTAACACTGAAAAATCTACATGAAAAACTCAATCAACCTTCCATAGTTTTGGGTAAACCTTTTGAAGTCAGCATTATTTCTACAGTACTTTGTAAACTAGAACAAGTTAATACTCTTCAATAGCATTTGTCTTCTAGCAGAATCTGTGAGGACCTTTTACAAACATGGGATAGCAAAAAGACCTGCCCGTATTTAGGTTTTTTGATCTCTCATTTTTAACTGAAATTCATATTTCATATTCATTTTCATATTCATATGATCTAGTTGAGAGGCATCCCTGCCTGTGACAGGGAGGTTGGATTAAATGATCTCTAAAGTCCCTTCCAGCCTAGGCCATTCTATGATTCTATGATTCTATGATTCTATGATTCTATGATTCTATGATTTTATCTACGAGGAAGAATTATCTTTTCCATTTAGAAAGAAGGTCATGGGATATTTTTCCTCCCTTAAAAAGGATGCAAAATTTCTACTTCACAGTACAGTGTTTCTTCCAAGTCACTTTGTCCACATGTTTTCTGCTGATGCTAGATTTTAAAATCCACAGAGTTGGAATAAGGTATGATCAACAACATTTATTTTAGACAGATGAGTAGTATATATCAAAACAATCCTAGAAGCTATGGTTGCATCATGGAGGTCTAAGGTAGAAAACACAGACTCCTGCCTGTAAGAGCTGATGCAATACAACAGCCTGCTCACTGTGTTGACATCTCTTGAGTCTTTTACACCATGAAGATTTTAGCTGCTCTCTGCAGCCATTTTGTAACAGTAATGCCTCCTATTGATTCCCCACACTCAGAACAACGTGCCCAGTGGGCGTTTGCAGGGCTTTCTACCCTTCTGGACACACCCTATATAACTTCTCCTTACCTCTGCTTTCCTTACAATCTGACACCACGCTAGTGTTGTTCTGCTAGGTGGACTGTGCTTGTACACATCCCCCTTTTCATGATGCTACTTTTCCTGGTAGATATTACTTTTCCTTTTAGGTCTTGAATTCTTCTGTTCCACAAAAGGAAAAGAAAATTTGGGATAGGAACGCAGACTCCACTATCTTTCCTGACCCCAGGAGGCAGAGACACAGAGTGAAAAATAGTGTGTTGCAAACCATTTAAAAATCAAAAATCTGGAAGTTCACCATAAAGTGCTGTCAATGATTGAAACGCATTTCTTTAACTGATCATAAGAAAGAAGAAAGTGCATACAAAGGTTTCCTCAGAGTTGATTCAACTCAGCTGAAGAAATGGGACGTCTTACATTGTGCATTACTTTCAACAGGGTGAAAGTGACTTGCTTCTCACTCACACACAAATAGCATTTGTTGAACTATCCTTCTGTCCCCCAATCAACTGTAGAATTAGCTGTTTCTTCCCCAGTTACTTCTAGTTAAAAAGGTTCCCTGAAAATGTTTTTGGAGAGGCTTTACTTTCCTGTTTGGTAAGGACCCCATGGGACCCTGCTGGGATGTTTTAGATTTGAATAAACATATCTGATTATTTAATGACTTCTCTTGTTTTTCCATTATTGTATTAATTACAATCTAAGCACATAATCTGACACTGTTATTGATTTTTCTAAATATCTAACATTGATTTGTTTTAGCTAGCTGTATGATTCCTGTTATTTCTGATTGCAAATAATCTTTTCAAGAAAATGTTCTACAACATGTGCTGAAATACAGACTTGTTCTGAGTGAAAGACACGTTATGTAGAGCTAGTAATGTACAGAAAACAATATATTTGATTTAGACCTTTCCAAAGGAAAGATGTTTTTGCTCATGTCTGTTTCCTGAAAGCTCCTAAGCAGCTTGAGCAGCTCTTCATATAAGATGATCGATATACCAACTAATGGTGTCTTTTCCTTTTTCCTCATAATTTCCAGATCAGTCGTTAGAAATCCAAAAGCTTGTCATAATTAATGAGTCTCCTAATGACATAAAAAAAGGCAGGAAATAGACTTTTTTAAAGATTAGAAACAATCCCCTGCAGTACATGAAGGACGACTTGATTATAGGCTTAAAACATGGATCCTCAAGGAGAGAATCTACACTCCAGTGCTTTTTTTTGCCTTGCTATTCAGAGACAGAGAAGAACCTCCACAGTTGCAAGGGCTGGCAAAGCTTGTATGAGGAACTGCAGAGAAGGAGTGTGGGAGGCCCAAAGACGATTAGCATACTCTTGTTCATTATGCAGGTCTAATCGGCAGCTTGACCAGATCTCTACTCTTTTCTCAAGCATTATTTTCCCAGTTTTCCTTCACCCTGTTTTTTCAGTGGAATAGCTTTTCATCCCCTATCTCACAAAATCACAGAATCACAAAATGTTAGGGATTGGAAGGGGCCTCAAAAGATCTTCTAGTCCAGTCTCCCTGCCAGAGCAGGATCACCTACAGTAGGTCACACAGGAATGCGTCCAGGTGGGGTTTGAATGTCTCCAGAGCAGGAGAATCCACAACCTCCCTGGGCAGGTATGTGTATTGAACTTGAGCTGAGTTTGACCTTAAATACTTGTGTCCAGTAAGGTTTATATAATTTCCAGAAAAGGCTTGCTTTTAATAATGTATTTTTATGCAGTGCAGTTATATACAGCTTTGTCAACAAATATTGATTGATACAGTTCTAATAAATACATTATTTCTTATGATCACATCTGAAAAAAAGTCTATACTGAGCTATATGTAGTGCTTTCAGGATCTCAGCAAGAGCTTGGTCTTCCCTAATTGCTAGTAGTCTAAGAAAAAAATTGTTGTAGGAGGTCCTAGGAGCAGAATTTGGAAACTAAGCTTTATGCTTTATGCTTATATCAATGCACCTTGGAGCTCTATTCATATCTATAAATATGGTCCATTTGGGAATCTACATGCACATAAATTTAATTAAAGACCAGCACAAATTCGTATATATGGAAACACTCAAAAGCTGTAGCAATACAGTTACTATTTTCTGAGTCAAGTTACTAACAAACAGGACATTTTATGAGACTGTCATTTTTTGTATGCATTCATGGAAGAAGCAGCATAGCAGCACTGATAGGAATATTTCTGTGGAGGAAGACAATCTCCGTAGGAGATTAGTTGCTAGATTGTTGTTTTAAACTTCTCCTAGCTACCTTGAATACAAAGATAATCAGTGTCCTATTTTGTTTTGTTCTCTGGGGTTGCTAAGGTAACAACACTGCTAGAATTCAGGCACAGTATGACTCTGTCTTATGTGCAAGTGCATAGTCAATTCAGAATATTTCATCTACAGTAGATATTGACAGAGCAGCAGGCACAGTTAAACTGAATCTGAGGAAATTATTATTCCCTCTGTGGCAGAATAGCACAGAACTGCTTCAGACAGAAATTCCAGGAGCCCAGGATTTAGGGGAGTAGACCAAAACTTGCAAACCAATCTAGAACACTTAACATGGTGTTGGGAGATATGACCTGGCTGTATCCACTGGTATCCTTCCCATGAAAATGAAAGTATGAGGATAATGGGGTGCAAAACAGAACTGGACTCCAGCCCTTATTTCACTCAGTCAGAAATTGAGTTTGGCCAAACCATGCACCTGAAGAATGACCTGGGTAGTACTCCTGGGCACTGCAGCATGCACAGAGTAGTGGAGATTTTAGCTTCTCTGGTAATTTAGAAAGGAATATTTGTCAAGATCAAATAGAAGAATAGGTGACCAATGATAGCAGTTAGGGAAAAAGTAAGGGAATAGTTAACCTGCAGAGAAGAAATCAATAAAATGTTGAACTATTATTTGAGGCCATTAGTACACAAATTCTTCCAGCTTCCTTAAGAAAGATCTTCCAGATAAAGTAGCACAGCCATGGAGATTTTGAGAAGGAAATGAACAGATGCCATGACGTTGCATTAATCATTTACTTTCTTTTAACTCTCTAAAATGCAAATGCTTTGAGTTTTCTAAACTACCAGAGAGACATGTTCTTTCAATCCTTGGGAAATTGTAGAAATATATGTACTTTACAAGAATGATAGTAACATATGTTCTTTAACCTTTTAACCAAAGTGTTTTTTGAATCTATTACCAAAATTCTTCTTATTAAGACTACTTACATGAAACAAGCCATAGATGCAATACGTTAGTATAATGAGCTGCATTTCAAATAGCGACAATATTCACTGTAGAAATGCTAGGTGAGTGGGAAACTAGGAGGAAACTATGAATGAAAAGCAAGTATATAAAGAAATTGGCCTGTCAAAGTGTAGGACAGATTATGGAAGAGGGATATTGCAACAGCATCAGCCTCAACCACCCAAATTACTTTCATTTATAAAAACCCCTTTTATAGCACTCTGCAAGTATGAAAAGAAGGGTAGTTGATGAATTTATTCACACAGTAAGGGGCATTTACAGTTGCCAGTACAAGGCAGGCAAAGGATGTACTGAAAATATTAAATTAGAAGTGGACTTACATCTGATTTACTAAACCCTCTTTTTGGAATCACACCTTCTCTCTTAAAAAAAACTACTCTTCTATGCATTTAAATTCAACTCAGAGATATCTAGGTGTTAATAGCTTGTCTAACATGAAAAAAGGCATTTCTAAAAGAAAATTCTGGAGGACTGTTTTTCTATCATTCTCCAGATATAGTTCACAGTTCATAGCTTGATCATAGCCCGTAAACTTGAATTGTCTTTCCAATCTTTCCAATAAACTCACACCAAAGCTTCTTTGTTCACTTCTGGAAGCAGAATACATTATACTAAGCTTTTAATGGTTTTTATTTATATTATGTCTTAATTCTATAAATTTGATCACTATTTCCTCACCAGTAGGCATATCATGCCTTACTAGCTCAGAAAAGATATTTAAATGTGATGATCTTCGCATCCTGGGTGCTGTAAAAATACATTTTGGTTCAAAATTAGAAGTTAGTCTAACACAAGAGAAGTTCTTCTATATACCTTCATGCAACTATCTTAACAGACATTTAAGCTACATTTCACCTTTTAGGTTTTACTTTATGCTGAGTTCTAGGAATAAATACATTGAGGATTTTACCTTGTTCTCATTAACCAAAACCAATAAAGTATCAATAAAAAGCAAAAAAAAAATCTGAGATCACCACATGAAAAGTGTCTAGCAGGAGGCATCTTGCAAAAATTCATAAACCTATTACACCTTATTGATTCATTCTTCTGTCAAGTGCTAATAGAGTGATATTGGATAGTTAAAAGATGGATTTGCAGAGAAAAATATGCACTGTGTAAACTTGAAGGGTACCTTGCAACATTTAGCTCTCTTCCTTTTGTATTTACAAAAGAAAATGCCTAAATATGTCTCATCATTGATGGTGATTAAGTAATGTTAACAGAGAAATAATAAGGGTGGATTTTCACAATTCTTTTCCCCTTTTTTTCTTTCCCCTTTTTTTATTACAGAGTATCTGAACTGTAAAAAGTATTTTGGCCTACTGTTGATACACAAGGTCTGATGTGCTTGACAAGTGGCATATTGGCAAGGTTTACAGAGCTTGAAGGATATGCCAAGGCTAGTCTATAAATAATATTAAACAGGAACCTTTTTTTCCCCATCTCCCTTTCTGTGAAATGTTGTCTGAATTCTAATAATAAATCTGAAAAAAGGACAGATCTGTTGGTATTTGAAAACCCTCTGATACACTCTAAAGCTTACAGGCTGTATATTTTCTGAGCTAGAAAGGTATTCTATCTTTTAAACTGAAAAGCTATATAACAAAAGGAAACTATATCATTCAAGTGACATGAAACAAATCTTGCTAGTGCAGCCTTCACTATAATTTAACCAAGATACAAGTCAGTATTTCTTAACGCAGTAAGGCTGATTAAATGAAAACTATGCTGAAAGCAAAGCAAAGCATGTGACAGTTTGTCTGCAAAGTAAGCATAATTGCAAATAATAAAGTATGTAAAATAAAGAAATTTTAAAATCCCAGTTATATCCCTGTGCATCATTCACTTGCTATTTTATAGTTAAAATATTTGATTTTCACACTTTTTTTTCCCATCTATGTCCATTTTTTTTTGATAGAAATAAAGCTGAATATGGTTAGTCAATTTAATCTAAAGAGTGCAAGCTGTTACTCTTTATTACGTGGTTTTCAACAAAGTAGATCTAAATTCGGGAAGACCGAGCCTTAAATTCTCATTTATCCCAGAGACTACATGTTGTCTTTCTTGTAAAGAAACTACAGTTTCAAGGCAGCTCCCAGAAGCATGTAGAAGAACATAAACATATAACAGTTCAGGCATAAATCTCAGAAACTGCAAATAAAGGGCAGGGAAGGTGTGAGGAATCCAAATAAAAAAAAAAATTAAAAAAAAAAAGGAAGCTGAGAGGTTTTCCTAATTTATAAATGTCTGTTTTCAACTCTGAATGTTAAGTTTGAAAGAAGTAGTTGAAATGAACATAAAGAGTCTTTTTGGTTGTACTATAATATAGGTCTGGTAAGAACCTTCCCCTATAACAGATGAAGAGTGTGGTAATATTTGTCTAGGTGAAAAGGGAAGAAGATGGAATGACTTTGCCACAGCTGAACAGTCCTTTCAGCCAACCTTGATCCTAAACCTCTCCTTAAAGAACTGAGGTTCTATAACAATCTTAAAGAAATCAGTGCTGAAATTTGGGATCATACATTGTATTCAAATGTATTTGGTCATCTATGAAAAAAACCATCATTTGTAGCTGTCCCAGAGTAGAAATACATATTTATTTATTTTTTTAAATCATCAGTAGGTAAATATATTACATAATTAAATAGCGGTATGAGTATAGAAAGTATGTGTTTGATTACTTTGACATGTCATTGCCATTCTTACCTGCAACATGAAGTACTTGTACAAGAAAGTATGTTTCATGAAATTAAGAAAGATTCTGCTAACTTTGAGCACATTCTTTAACATCCACCTCTCAAACTTACCTAAGACAAGGATAAATATTCTAATAAACTCAAACTATACCTAGGAAAATTGAGGATGATATTAAGAAGTAGTCTTCAGTTGCAAGGATGGCAAAACACTGAAACAGTCTGGCATGGTGATTGTAGAGCTCTGTTACATTCTTTTACTTTCCATAAGAATTATTCCTACAGTTATTTCTTTCCTCTAAAACTGATGTTTGAGCTGACATTTTTCAGTTTAAAGAAAAAATACCCTCTGTTATTCTTGACAGAAGAAAAGGTCTCTCATAATATGGGAAAGAAAGAAGTAAATACACATGGAAAAATGGAAAGTGTAAAAAGAAACTGTTGAAATGTTACTAGAAGATAGACCAGGAAGGAGGAGAAACTATATTTAGTGAAAGTATGAATTTTCATTCAGCACCCATGATTATTGGGTCTGAATGGATTTTTTTAATGAGTTACCGGAGAGTTGGATCTACGGAATGTAGATATCGTGTAGCTGTGCACTGAGCAGGTATAGCTCATTCACCCCATTACATACCTCCTTTCTGGCATATCAGTATGCCTCAGTACTCATCAATTCAGAAGTGTGGTTGCCTTGCCCCCTTGGGGCTTTGCCTCGCTACATCTGTTAATAAGTTTTGTAGGTATGAAACCTTCAGTTGTCAACTTGGAGCTGTTAGCAAGAACAAGAGCATCACACAGTAAATGTTCTCAGTTACTAGTAGCATTGTAATAAATTTTTTGGCTAGGTGCCTCACTGAAGACACATACCCCTTGTAGTGTAGTTTTCTGCTGACAGGAACACATCCTCAGTGAGGCATCTGGCCAAAAACTGTATTAAAAGTTACAATATTATCATACAGTCCTACATGTTTTATAGGCTTATTCATGACTTTAAAATATTTTCTGTGCTCCTGAATATCTCTGAAAATCATGAAAGATATGGCCTTTTAAAAATCCAAATATATTCCACCAAACCTGATGAACATCATCAACACAGAACAGAACCATGTGACACTGTGAAAGAGTATGAGTCTGAAGTAACACGAAAGATGAGCGATTCTGCTACTGTCAGAATTAATTGTTCTTTGGATCATGGCCCAGAAGATCATTTAATTTTGATACTGATTCAAGAAAATACGTACATATGTGATTAACTTTAAGCTCATTGACTTGAAATTATGTTAGTGGTAAAGCACATCTCCCAAATAAGAATTTTGAGTGATGCTTTGAGTAGACTTTACCGGGTTTATATACTCTGATCAAACAAAATATTGATTCCAATTAGACTGTTCTACTTGAAGTGAAGCATGAGCTTTTTACTGTCATGGGACAATACTACATCAAAAGTAAACATGGGAATGAGCAGAAGAGTTATTATAAGTTCATTCGGTCATCACACCTAAAATTCACTGGAAGATATTGTAATGAAAAAAGAAACCCATAGACTGAAATTAGGTTATGCTATTTCTTTTGTAATAGGAAATATTTTTTTTTATGTAATGATGGCATAGTGATATCAAAGATTTGCAGTACTCAGAGCTTACCAAAGTAGCCAAGCCATCCATACACCGATATCACTGACATTCACACTGAAAGATTTCCTATTTAAAGAGGAGAGAGGAAGTCTTTGCACATTCGTTGGTTTGTTTGTTTGTTTCCTTAAAAGTGATCTTTAGAACATGTTTCATTTAATTTGCTGTTTAGCTTCAGCAGTTTCTAAATTACAAACAATGGTGGACTAGAACTGGTGCTAAGATTTGAAACAGAGACAAGCATGGGATATAGAAAAAAATAAGAAAGCATGCTAGCATTAATAAAACATTTAGATAAGCTTACCTTCTTGAAAGAGCCAAGAGACATGCAAGGAAAGAAATCTGATTGGAAAGGTCAACAGTAAAGTATGTAATACAATTTAAAATATTTACAAAAGAAAACAATGTAAAAAAGGGGTTACACTTTTGGATTTGTACTCAAAATGTGATTTAGTTACCAGAATGAGGAACTAGCCCTTTCAAAGCTTTTCACATAATAGATTACTTTTTTTGTCCAGTTCTTAGACCCTTTATATAAATATAAAACATACTGCTTTCAATTTTGTTTCATTTAGACCTTACCAAGAGTTCAGGTTTGAAAAGTTGTCTTTGAGCCTCCTTCTAGGCAGAGTGGGTTTGAAATATGTTGTCATACATCAGAAATTCTTTTGCCTCAGTAAAAGAACACATATGAGCAAGGAGACAGATGGCATCACTAATGATTTGCTCAGTACCTACTGCATCTTCCTCAGCTGTCAGCAGAGCCTTTCCACACCTAAGAGCTTGGTACCACATCCCACAAGGCTCTTTCTAGCCAGGTTAGCAGGATTCCAGGTCTCCCCTACCCCTGACATAGGTTTGGCAATGGCTTCTTCCAAGAAGAGACAACAGTGTTGTGAAGTGACTTATGTATCAAGGGACCGCAAGGGAAACAACAAGAACAGCAAGAGCATATTTTACGAACCTTATGTAAAAGAGAATTTTGGAGTCTTTGGTGATCAACTTTTTAAAAGATATTTGTTTCTGAGATTTACAATAAGACACGATGTCATAGAGTTGGAAACTAATGTAACATCAAAAATTAGCAATCAGAATGTGTTTAAAGAAGGTAGAATGACGGTATTTGGGGTAGCTAAACTAATGCTTAAGATGAGTTTTAAATGTGGAGACGATTCTATACTTCCGTTATAATGTTTCCAGCCCACAATTTCCTGAGTCTTGAATTTTCGATCATTCTCTTTGATCTGGAATTCAGATCCCGGGTTTTCTGTCCCCTTTCCAAGTTGGTATGTGATACATGGGCAGGCTGAGAGAAGTTAAAGGACAATTTTAGAGAATTTATATAGATTTTAAGCAGTGCAAATGTGAGAAACTTTATATTTCTTTCTACAAATAGACTATTTCTGTGACATTTTAGCTCCTATAGGCACAAATATAAGCTTGCATTAGAGGAATTATTAAACAAGGTAAATTCAACAAGCAAGTTTCTTCAACTTTCAAGGGACACAGATCAGAGAATGTGACAGAGATACCCAAAGGTAATGAAGATGAGTTTTAAATGGTTGCTTCCTATTTCTCATAACACAAGCAGTAGTATGTACCAATGAAATTTAAATAAAACAGAAAAGAATTAAGTAAATTCATGATTAATAAATGGAGTCTGACATCATAGGACATTTTGGGTAGTAGAAGTATTAATTGGATAAAAATGGTGGGTTAGAAACTTCATGCACGGAAGACAGGTGCTTCAAAATGCTTCAGGTGTAGTCATGCATGTAGAACTTGTAACTTATAAGACCTCTCAGGATTTATTGATTGTTTGACACTGCAAAATCATGCTCTGCAATGTGTTGAATTCATCTCTACTCCGGTCTTCTATACACTTTCTTAAATTTCTGTTGAAAACAATAACATCTATGTTCTTATGTCATGCTATAATTTTTAATATCAAAGAAGGAGAAGGCATTACCTGTTCCATTTCACTATTAAGTTTTCGAGACTGCTGTACGGAGGTACTCATTCATCTCTTACATTTCTATTCCACTATGTTGTAGTTGAAAGGATTTTAATAATAATGACATGTATAATATAATAATAACATATTGCTATCAGAGACAGTCAATGTGGTCTAAAAGATACTTTTTCTCTGATCTTTTTCAGAAAGTAAAGAGATTTCAGCTTAAAAATTAGTAAATTTAAAGAAGTTCTGCTAGGTGACGAGTCCTGCCTACCAAGATAAATCACTACTTTGATGGATATTTACTACAAGGGCTGGGTACATTTATGAAAATAAAAGTTAAAAATCAAGACAGTAGAGAGAGAGAGTGTACAGAACTGCTCTGTGTTGATAATGAGTAATGACATACAGCAAGTCTCTAGAAAAAGATGAAACAAAACCATTGTCTCCTGTAAACCTGTGTTTTTTCTTCTTTATACCTGTCTTTGAATAATGACAATTTAGAGAAAGAGAAACCACACGGAAAATTCCTTACACTAAAAATAAATAAAAAGACAGCTTTCACCCACCATCATCTGAACACTGAACTATTTATATCTCCATTAGATTCACTTCCACAAACCATGCACTTACTAAAATAAGTGATGTGACCTTTAAGGAAAACACCTTTCATTTCTAAGACTAGAGCATAATTTGAAAAAAATAAAGACATGAAAGACAAGAAATGACAGAATTGTCAAAGATAATGCCCTATCTACAGCAATATTAAAGTATGAGTAAATTGCTGTCTTTAATACATAAAAATACTTCTTTCAACACCTAAATACTAGTTTGATCATCTAGTCCTACTGAATGTATTAATATGCTTCAAACGATGCTCTTCCATACTTTTACACAGGTCAACTAACTTTCAGCTACGGAAATGTCATAACATTTGGTGTGTAGAAAGAGGTGGCCTTTTAGTAGTGACAGTGAGTAAGTATTTCTTTCAAACTTAAGCACAGGTGGAAAATTATAGCATAATGAATACAGTTGCTCATCGTACATAGCACACAATCAACATGTTGACACAGTTGCACAGATGCCTATTATCAGGAGAAACACACTTTGCAGTTGAGAGAACCTAGGATCTTACTGTGACCAAAAGAGACAGCTGTGATTCCCAACTCCCTCCTAACCCATGCCTTCCTCATTAGATGCTCCTGTTTCCTTATTCCTTCCTGAAGAGACAACGGAGTATGAAGCCAGGACCTCTCTCCATAAAGCTAGAGTGGATTCTTCTCATTTCAGCATTGTGAAGCATTGGAGTGGGTAAAGCGATGGATGTGTAATTTTATCATCAGAAAAACAAAGCATGTTAGGATCTGAGGGAAACCAGTCTAGTAGTGTATAAATACTCTCATCTTTATACTACAGAAGGGAAAGTCAATGTGTGGTAAATAAATCCTCTCTACAGTAGCATGAAACGAATATTTTGCAGAGACTGGGTGCCATTTTCCAGATTTTAGTCTCCTGATTTAATTAGAAAATTATCTTTGATTGCAGTCAACACTCTGCCAGTTGGGGGGTGAATGTACTTCCCTGAGTAACTATTTGATGCTCTGTATGGAAATTAACACTTCTTCCATGTTATATATGCAAGTGAACAGTCATGGCTGCTAACGTACACTGATTACCTACCTATAATTACAAGGTAGCTTATTTGGACACACAAGATTTATCTATTAGTTTCTACAAAGTTCATTATGTCACTTTTAATCTCTACTCTTTATATAAAGACAAGGTTAGCATAATTTCTCTTAGGGGGCTAAATAACCTCCTTGATGTTATATATCAATTCCTGTATTTTTTTGAAGAAGTGTGAGTTTCTCTGAACCAGAAAGTTAATATTCAGTTGTGCAAACAGTGCCAGAGTTATCACAATTTATTGCACAGCTCTACCATTGAGATGAAATAAAATACCAAATGTGTAAGGCAAATAGGAAAATGCCAAAACTCACAGCACATTAAAAAAAGTTGATAACTTAACAGCTATTGTGTATCGGCAGAGAATGCTTCAGCCTGTCACTTGTCCCAGAGGCTGGCAGAGACAGCACCTGTGTGTTATGTGACCAGGTGAAAGACCTACTCAGCCTGCTAGCAGAGCTGAAGGAGAAAGTGGAGAAGTTGCGTGGTATCAGGGAGTGAGAGAGGGAAATAAATCAGTGAAGCCACTGCCTGAGGCAAGAGGAGCAGGTGGAAACTCCACTACGAGCAGAGGATTCTCTCCCCTCTTGCTACCAGACAGAAGAAGGGGACCTAAGTGATGGAGGGGAATGGAAATTGGTCTCTTCTCGGAGATACAAGCAAATCCCCACACGACCTCCTTCACATTCTCAGTTGCCCTTGTTGCGATTTTCAAAGGGAAGGTCGCAAAAACGACAAAACTTATCTACACGTAGATAAGCAGGCACTTCTTTATTGCAGCGCTGGGAAGCTTGGAAATCATCCAATGCTTCGAATACATCAACAAAAATTGAATCTATTTATACACTCTTTTACAAAATTATAATATTTTAACATAAACATGCATACACTGTCCGCTATTAATTTTAACCTTTATAATGATTGGTTCCACCCTTATTAATATCCATATATCTTATTTCCATACAATCGCTGGCAATTGGGGTGAGACCACATTTAATCACAAAACAAAAATGGAGGAGTAGGGAGGTAGGGAGGCATGCCTGCGTGAAATGCAGCCTATTGATCTGTCTATATGAAATATGCTGGTATTGTTATTAAAGTACAGATGCAGTGAGACCAGAGACAGGGTGCGGTAAGACATTTTACAAGTACAAAACATCTCTGCCAAATTTGCAGCCTGCACCGCTCTGGCTTTTGCTAAGGCCTACACACGACTTTTAGCATAAGTAAAATTCTGTGCTCCTTATCCTAATATAAATTAATAAACTAATTTAATTAAAATAGTGAGTAGCTATTCATTAAGCAATTAGCTCCTTAAAACTTAAGTCTGATTACAACACCCTTACAGAACAGGTATGGGGCTGCAGAGCTTGAGGGCCAGGCAGATAAAGACATAGATGAAGGTCCATCCACTGGGTCGTCTAAGGTGAGTAAGTCAGCCCCACGCACTAGGACTACTTTTATTAAGAAGAAACAGAGGGTGATTATTGTGGTCAATTCACTTCTGATGGGTGCAGAAGGCCTCATATGCTGCCAGGATCCATCCCACAGGGAAGTCTGCTGCCTCCCTGGAACCCGGGTTAGAGATGGTACCAGGAAACTCCCTGGTCTGGTGCGGCCCTCTGACTGTTACCTGCTGATGGGTCTGCAAGTTGGCAGCAAGGAGATTGCAGGCAGAAATCTAAAAGTGGTTAAAAAGGATTTCCAGATACTAAGACAATTTGTTGAAAGATTGGGAGCACAGGTAGTATTTTCCTCAATCCCCTCAGTAGCAGAGAACACCGAAGAAACAGGAAAACACATCTATTAACACGTGGCTCAAAGGCTGGCGCCACTAGTGGAATTTTTGGGGGTTTTTATTACGGGGAGGTTTACACAGCACCAGATATGCTAGCAACAGATGGTGTGGAGCTGTCTTCAAAAGGGTAAAGGATTCTTGCCCTTGAGCTGGCAAGACTCACTGAAACAGCTTTAAACTAGGTTTTAAGGGGGAAGGACCTAAACCCAGGTTCACTACAGATGAGCCAAGGGATAGCATCCCAGTGTTGGGGGTGAAATTGGTAGCCCAGCAAAACTGATATGCATGCAGCGTAGGTGGCAAGTAGGAGGAAGTGGAAGCCACTGTGCAGCAGGTTGACACAGTTGTCATCACAGAAACATGGTGGGAGGACTGCTGTGACTAGAGTGCTGCAATGGATTACTACAAGCTCTTCAGAAGGGATAGGCAGGGAAGGAAATGTTTTGAGGTAGCCTTAAATGTTAGGGAGCATGTTGACTGTGTAGAGCTCATATACTGTACCGATAAGGTTGAATGCTTATGGGTAATGATGAGGGTGAAGGCCAAGGCAAATATGCTGTTGGGAGTCTTTTACAGACCGTCCTACCGGGATGAGGAGGCTGATGAGGCATTCTACAAGCGGCTGGCAGAAGTCTCAAAATCTATGGCCTTTGTTCTTGTGGGAGACTTCAACTTACTGGAAATCTGCTGGAAGTACAACACAGCAGAGAGGTTCCTGGAGTGTGTGGAAGAGACCTTCTAACATAGTTGGTAAATGAGTCTACCAGGAGAGGTGCCTCCTAGACATGCTGTTCACAAACAGAGAAGAACTGGTGCATGATTTTGTGATTGGAGGCCATCTTTGGACTTAGTGACCGTGAAATGATAGAGTTTTTGATTCTTGGTGAAGTAGGGAGAGGGGCCACCAAAATCACCACCATGGACTTCCGCAGATCAGGCTTTGGACTTTTCAGGACATTGGTTCAGCAAATCCCTTAGGAGACAGTCCTGAAGGGCAAAGGCATCCAGGAAAGCTGGACACTCTTCAAGAAGGAAGCCTTAGAGGCGCAGGATCAGACTGACTCAATGTATCAGAAGATGAACTGGCAGAGGAGATGACCAACCTGGCTGAAATGGGAGATTTGCCTGCAACTCAGGAAAAAAAGAATAGTTTACCACCTTTGGAAGAAGGGACAGACAACTCAGGAAGAGTACAGGGTTCTAGGTAGGTCATGCAGAGATAACCTTAGAAAGACAAAAGCCCAGCTAAAACTCAATCTGGCCACTGTCATAAGAGATAAGAAAAATATTGTTACAAATACATTAAAAATAAAAAGAAAGCCAAGGAGAATCTCCATCCCTTATTGGATATGTGGGGGAACATTATCATCAAAGATGAGGAAAAAGTTGAGGTACTTAATGTCCTCTGTGCCTCAATCTTTATTAGTCAGACTAGTTATCCTCATGATATTCAGCCCCCAGAGCTGGAGGACAGGGGCAGAGCACAGAATATACTCCCCATGATCCAGGAGGAATCAGTTAATGACCTGCTACACCACCTGGACACTTACAAGTCTATGGCCCCAGATGGGATCCACCTGAGAGTGCTGAGGGAACTTGTGGAGGAGCTTGGCAATCCACTCTCCACCATTTATCAGCAGTCCTGTTAAGAGGGGACGTCCCAGATGACTGGAGGCTTACCAGTGTGACGCTCACCTACAAGAAAGGCTGATCCAGGGATCGGAAGGAGAATCCAGGTAACTGCAAGCCTGTCAGCCTGACCTCGGTACTAGGAAAGATTATGGAATCGTTCATCTTGAGTACGCTCACACAGCATGTGGACAAGCAGGGGATCAGGCCCAGCCAGCTCGGGTTCATGAAAGGTAGGTCCTGCTTAAAATCAATCAGATCTTCTTATATGACCAGCTGAACAGCCTAGTGGATAAGGGGCAGGCTATGGACACTGTCTACTTGGACTTTAGTAAAGCCTTCAGCATAATCTCCCACAACTCTCTGCTGGAGAAGCTGTGGCTCATGTCTTAGACAGGTGTACTCTTTGCTGACTTAAAAACTGGCTGGACGGCTGAGCCCAGAGAACGGTGGGGAACAGTGTTAAATCCACCTGGCAGCTGGTCACAAGTAGTGTCCCTCAGAGTTCAGTGTTGGGGTCAGTGTTTTTTAATACCTTTATTGATGATCTGAATGAGAGAATTTAGTGCACCCTCATTATGTTTGAGAAGACACCAAATTGAGCGGGAGTGTTGATCTGCTGGAGAGTAGGAGAGGCTCTACAGAGGAACCTGGATAGGCTGAGTTGATGGGGCAAGGACAATTATATCAAGTTCAACAAGGTCAAGTGCCGAGTCTTGCACTTAGGCCACAACAACCCGCAACAGAACCACACGCTTAGGGAGGAGTGGCTGAAGAACTGGCAGAGAAGGACCTGAGGATGTTGATGGCTGAACATGAGCCAGCAGTGTGCCCAGGTGGCCAAGAAGGCCAACAGCATCTTGGCCTGGATCGGAAATAGTGTGCCTAGCTGGAGTAGGGAGGGGATCATTCCCCCGTACCCATCATGGGTGAGGCCGCATCTTGAGTACTATGTTCAGTTCTGGGTGTTGCAGTATAAGAAAGACACTGAGGTGCTGGAGAGGGTCCAGAGAAGAGCAGTGAAGCTGGTGAGAAGTCTACAGAACACATCTTATGAAGAGCAGTTGAGGGAACTGGAATTGTTTAGTCTGGAAAAGACAAGACGAGACCTCATTGCTCCCTATCACTACCTGAAAGGAAGTTATAGTGAGGTGGGTGCTTGTCTCTTCTCTCAAGTTACTAATGATAAGACAAAAGGTAGTGGCCTCAAGTTGCACCAGGGGGTGTTCAGATTAGATATTAGGCAAAAAATTATTTACTGAAAGAGTGGTGAAGCAGTGGAATGGGCTGCCCAGGGAAGTGGTGGAGTCACCATCCCTGAAGTGTTCAAAAACTGTATATATTTGACAATTTAGGACACGGTTTAGTGGTCGTGGTAGTGTTGGGTAGGTGATTTGACTAGATGATCTTAGAGGTCTTTTCCAATCTTAATGATTCTATGATTCTATGTGTCATTAACTAGGCCATTCTAGTTTTTGTCCATTACTTCAGTTAGTTTTCATACTTTCTACTCTTTCTCTTTTGACTTCAACCTTTGGCCTTCTTAGAACTAAAATATGCTTTATTCACAATGAATTCTCTTTGTGTTTTGAGTTGGGGTTTTTGTGACACATATATACTCCAAAATAAATGCATTTTCAAGCTGATTTTCTTCTCTTACAAAATCAATGAGGATGTTATTACTTAGGTGGCTGCAGAGTCAGAGTACAATGGCTTCACAGGGACATACTGAAGAACTCAGTCAAAAAAAATTTTTAAGCCTGTAGCAAGAAAGTGTCAGATGAGCTTACCAAAAAGACAAACTCATAGATACTTTAGAGCACGCTTCAAGGTGCAGTGCACAAAGAATCCAAATCATAAGAACAACTTTTAGCTCAGATTTCAGAATTATTTCAGGAATATCTTTTGCATTTGTATGTTTCTCCTAAAGAAGTCTTGAAACTTGCATATAAGTAGTTCATTCTATGTATTCCAATAGCACTGATGAGTTCTCAGGATAGGTACCATTCAAGAGCTAATAGTTTAAAACAGATCAGAAGAGGGAGCAAAATCAAAACCACATTGTGAGGAAACTTGCCTATGAGCATTCAGAAAGTCAGTAGAAGGAATGGGACTTAGATTTGGAAGACCCCATTCCCAATCCATTTCATATCTGCCTCTGGGGGTTACATTGATGTGCTATGGTCTCACAATTGTTCTGAGAAGACTGCATTTCTCCAGACAGGTCCACAGCATATGGCATGGAACAGGAGGCATGCAAAGGGCATGATTAGGTGCTTGCGGAATGGATTATATTTGACACCTTTCTGCCTTTGACATAGGCCCAAGTGGTGTTTGAACAATGACTTGCAGACTTTCCTACATCATACTGAAATATTCCACAAAGACTCATTCTCTCACAAATTGCCTTCTCCGTACAAGCACCAGAAGAACTAGGGAGATACATTAGGCCTAAAAGTCAACTACACACTGGCAAGGCTCTTGCAACTGTAGGTAGTGTTCACTATGTGCAGCTGCAGCACCATGTTGTGCTTCTGAGCATCATTCTGTGTGACATCTCCTACAAGAAGTTCTGCATACATGCTCCTGTTCTCTTATCTGTTATTTTCTCCTTGGATCAAAATTAGGATTGAAATTATTGATGTAAGTAGAAATAAAGAAAAAATTCCAGCAGAAATTTTACTAGAAGCAGTCTTCCCTTCCCCCACTGCCAACAGGGCCAAACTGTGCTGAAGCCTCCCTTCTTCAGCCCCACGTGGTGACAAGGTACAAGGAGATCTGAGACTTAAGCAACTTTTTCTTATTTTTCCACAGATTTTTTTTGCTACTGATTTATCTCAGTGGGGGCCGGTTAGCTCAGTGGTTTGAGCGCGGTGCTGACAAGGACCAACATCGAGCTCGCGGGTTCAATTCCCGCTCGGTCCCCATCTGGTACCTGGTCTAGTCAAGAGGTGGCGTCCCTGCCCAAAACAGGGAGGTTGGACTAGATGATCTCTAAGGTCCCTTCCAGCCTATGCCATTCTATGATTCTATGATTCTATGATTACTGTGAGAAAGAAAAATTCTTTATGCATCAGGTTTTTTTTTCTTTTTATCATAGCAGTCATATTCAGACATAGAATACTGTATATCTGTTGATTCATCTGAAGCTCACTCCGTCTCACAGTTAATGAGAATGTTCTTCTAGATTTCTACTACAATCCTTCAGCATTTAGTCATATTTTGATATCAAGTAAAGTGCTTTAAAACACTTCAGAAAAGGCAATTTACTAATAAGTCTGCTGAACGGACCTGACAAAATTCCATCCAAGCCAGCAAATATAGAACTTCTTGTTACAGCATGAAAGTAGGTAGACTAACAAAATACAACTACTCTTACAGATCCGGGGAACAAAAAAGAGAGGGAGAGCAAGGAAGGGGAGGGAGGAAAAAAATAAAAAAGGCAATTAAGCTAATGCAAGTTGGGTATCACAAGGTTATAGATATTTCAAGAGCTGAGCAATTTACCGTCTGGAAAGGGAAAAGAGTTCTTGCATAAAATGTCCCCCAGTTCAGATTTATTATGCTTTTACTTGTGTTATACGTGATACAATTAACAGGAGGTGCCAATAAGGCATTCTCTCAAGGACATGGTCTTTCCATACCATCTGTTATTAATTGCATTGTCCTTTCCACAGCTAACTAGAGGGGAAAAAGTTCTCTGAGCACCACCTGCAAATTTTTACTATATGATGACTGGAATTAAAAAATATCTAACCACAGTATGCAGGTGGATGAAGAGTAATAGAGCAAAGATGCTTCTCAAAAATCCAAGAAAAAAATGCATGAATATACTGCTCCGGTATAATGTAAATTCAAGTTGTATTGATTCTTTTTTTTTTTTTTTCAATTTTCAGCTACAGTGATAGCTTTCCTGTAAAGATATATTGCAGAAATGAATACAAGACACTTAAAGCTGACCACTGGAAACATAGCTACAATGTATAAGGTTTGTTAAAGATGTGGATGTTTTAAGAGATTTTCATTTACATGACCGCTGTGCTGCTCATAAAATCAGGAATCAAAGATAACAAAGATTGACTGCTTCTTTCTTTTTTTTGGAGAAAGAAGGGAAGATACGGAAGGAGAAACATGAACGAGACTTTATGCCAACAACATAATTTTATTATGCTGTTAGTGGAAATACATTGTGGAATTGTGTCAGCAATATGTATTTTTTACCACTTTGGTGGATAGTATGAAGTGGTTGGATATCATAAGATAGATATCATAAAAAGTATGTATACTAAGCTCTCCATTGAAAAAAAATAAACAAACCAAACCACCCCTTCCATATGTCACGGTTTAATCCCAGCCAGCAGCTCAGTCCCACACAGCTGCTCACTCACTCCCCACCAATGTGGAAGGGGAAAGAAAACTGAAAGGACACAAATGAGAAAATGCATGTCTTGAGATAAAAACAATTTAATAGGCAAAAAAAACCTGTACACACCAGCAAAGCAAAACAAGAAATTCATTCACCACTTCCCATTGGCAAGTAGATGTTCAGCCATTTCCAGGAAAGCAGGGCTCCATCACATATAATTGTGACTTGGGAAGGCAAACGTCATTACTCTAAACATCGTCTCCTTCGTTTTTCCCCAGATTCATATGCTGAGCCTGATATCATATGATCTGGAATATCCCTTTGGTCAGCTATCCTGTCTGAGTCCCCTCCTAACTTTTGGCCCATCTCCAGCCTCATTGCTGGTAGGTTGAGGAGAGGAACAGAAAAGACCTTGACTCTGTGGAATCCTGACTTCACAGTAACAGAAACATCCCCATGTTATCAACATTGTTTTCAGCACAAATCAGAAACACAGCCCAATGCTCGCTACTACAAAGAAAATTAACTATCTCAACCAAGAACACCGTAACTCTTTATTGTTCTGTGAAGCTTTCATTTTTGTGTTTGCCGGGGTTATTTGTTATACCCATGTAGACCCATGTACTGAAAGAAGCAAAGCAATATACCACTACCTGTCCTTACCTATTTGAACCAGACAGGAGAAAAACTAACTATGTCATGATGAGGTCACTGAAGCAGGGCACAAGACCCTTGACTCTAATGCATAGCTAAATGGTCGTGCAAAACTATACTCTAACAATTAGAGAAGTATATTCTAATAAATGGAATACTGAAGACAAGAAAACCAAAGAAACCAAGAGGTACAAGTGAAAACTCGGTCACAGCGGGCTGAGTGGCACATTCCCAAGAAAACAAAAATACAAGTTCTATACAAGGTTTGTGGATCCCTCTGTTGAAATCGAGTAATTTAATTGTAAATATATGGGGAAAAAAATGGAAGAATTTCAGATAGAATCAATAAGGTGTGGATTATGCAGTAAAAAATGTCAGGATTTTAATTCTTTCGTTAAAACTTCTGAATCCTTTTAAAAGTCACAGGTTTCAGTGGAAGTTGTGGGAGGCTGTCATCAGAATTGGGAGCACAGAGTACATCATCTGAGTAAGGCCAGATGAAAGGTTTACAGACGGGAGAAAAAGCAAGAGGTGAGAATTTGTTTGAGTTTATGTATTCTTATTGTCTTTTTGACATCAGATATAAAACAAGCAGGTCTAAAGTGGGAGTTTGAATTGCACTGTACATTGAAAGGTGTGAGACGTGAGGAGGAATCTGAGGGAGCACGCTGAAGCTAATTGACCTCTGGGAAAAAAAGAATGCTTTTCATATGTGTAAGTGAGTATAAAGAAGACATAAATGTAAAAGGTTATGGTCAAAAAGCTTGATTAAAAAGTCTTTATCCTGTAAGCATGAACACACAAAAAGAGAACAAAGAAACAAAGTGTGATGTTTTCAGAATAGAATACATAACTATGACTTGCTGAGTTATGACTTTCATAAATATTCCCCAACCAATATTAGGGTATCTGGCTTCCCAACAATGTACAAGTTTGTATTTTATAATAAATATGTAAAATTCTTCCTATAATGTTCCAGAAACTGACATACATGATCCTTGGTGATTCATCTTTTTACTATTTTAACTCTTATTTAAATGTTGAACTTAAATTCTAGCATAGCTAGGCTTTTACTTCTGAAAATGTTCATGTTCTTTGTTCTTCAAGTAATATTTCAAAAGACTAATTCAGGGTTTTAAATTTAGATACTGAATGTTGAAGTACTTAAATTGACTGTATCATAATTCTACACATGCACTATTAATGTGATTTTGTATCCAAAACCACACAAGTCTGTGAAATCCACCACTGTCTTTGTAAATGCGTTGCTCTTCCTTCTGGTGAGGACCTGATAGGCCATAGCAAATAAAGAGTGAATTTTAATGTAGTATTTATATTTTCAATTAAACAGATGAGTATTTCTATATGTTTGCAACCTTTTTAAAAACGCAACAAAATTACTTCACTTTCCTCCTTCAAATTAGGAAACAATGGCTTTCAGTCCCTCTCAGGGGTACAACTTCTCCCACTTTAGAGCTATTCCCAGTCTGAGTCTCTTTCTCCACATTCAATGGGAAGCCTTTTATACCTAAGCGGATTCCCATTTTTGTTATTTATTTATCCCACCAAGCAGGGTTATCTGCCCTTTGCATTCTTATAAATGCCATCCTAAATTAGCCTTTCTGAAATTGTTTAAAAAAGCATTTTCTGTATCAGAAGGGTATGCTTCTATATAGCTGTCTGAAACTTGGTTAATACTAGGACCAAATTATAAACTTCTGCCATTTAAATAAGTGTGTGCATCACTAAAGCTCCACAGAAGCCTGCAGTGCTCAAAAATGAGCACCTGAAGAGTGCACCAATTTAACACTGCACATGGAGATCTGATTACAAAAAAAGTTTATTAATTACCTTAAGACCCTGGTATTTCTAAGACGTTCATCTGAAACGGAGGCCTCACCATCCTGCATAGAATCATAGAATAGAATCATATCAGCTGGAAGAGACCTAGAAGATCATCAAGTCCAGCCTATGTCCCAGTCCTATCAACCTACTAAACGATTCCCCCAATGCAACATCCACCTGTCCCTTAAACACCTCCAGGGATGGTGACTCAACCACCTCCCTGGGCAGTCGACATGTAATAGTAGGTCCCTCACCATCTCCTTGTGAATTGTGGGGGGGACATTTTGCTCCTGGTCCCACTCTCTTGGCTTGGGGGGCTGGTTTCCCTCAGTACAGGTGTTACTAGTACTAAAGACTGAGGCAAAGAAGGCATTAACCACCTCAGTCTTGTCCTTGTCTTTTGTTTCTATATTTCCTTCTGGATCTAGCCGGGGATGGAGGCTCATCTGTTCTTTCTTTTGTTATTAATGTATTTATAAATATTTTTCTTACAATCCTTTCCTTTCAAAGCCAGATTAATTTCCAACTGTGCCTTGGACCTTCTGATAATCTCCCTGCATAACCTAATGTTTTGTTTATATTCACTATGTACCCATGTGTTGCATGATCTAGTCGAGAGGTGGCGTCCCTGGTGACAGGGAGGCTGGATTAAAATGATCTCTCTGGAAAGTCCCTTCCAGCCTAGGCCATTCTATTATATGAAATGATATGAAATGATATGATATATGATATGATATATGATATGATATGATATGATATGATATGATATGATATGATATCATGTGAGTGGCCTGCCCTCTTTTCCAGAGGCCACACACTCTCTTCTTTTCCCTGATCTTCAGCAATATGTCCCTATTCAGCCAGGCTGGTCTTCTATGCAGTGGGTTTGTCTTAAGGCACATAGAGGTGGTCTGCTCCTGTGCCTTCAAGATCTCCTCCCTAAGTAGTGTCCAGCCTTCCTAGACTCCTATACCTTTCAAAATCAATTACCAGGGGATTTTATTGAGTAACCTCTCAAACAAATCAAAGTCTGCCCTTCAGAAGTCCCAAGTAGCAGTTTTGCGGTCACTGTTCCTAGCATTTCTAAGAATAGAGAACTTTACAATTTCATAATTGCTGGTCCCTAGATGACCTCCAACTGCCACATCTTCCACTAAAACTTCTTTGTTCACAAACAGAAGGTCCAGCAGGGCACTTTCCCTGGTCGGTTGATTTACCAACTGTGTGAGGAAGTTATCATCCACACATTGCAGGAACCTTCTGGATTGTTCCCTCTCTGCTCTGCTGTATTCCCAGTAGATACCTGGAAGGTTAAAGTCCCCCACAAGAAAAATGGCAGGGGAGCGTAGGATTTCTCCCCGCTGTTTATAGGAAGTTTTATCTACCTCACTGCTCTGGCTGGGAGGTCTATAGTAGACTCCCACAGCTATATCATCTTTCTTGACCCTTAATTTAATCCAAATGTCTTCAACCTCATCATCACGGTGCTCAATTTCTGAGCTTCCATTGCATTCTTTAACATACAGCACCATCTCACCATCTCTCCTTCCCTGTCTGTTCCTGCGGAACCAAATGAGAAGCAAAACATTTGTTGCAAGTTTTGGCAAATAGTGTTTATCAGATTTGTCAAAATCTATCTCTTTGTCCGCATGTATTTTTGACTTCCATGTCAAAAAGATTAGCAGACTTATAGAAGGCAAAGCAAGAGCAAAGCCAGGTGTGCTGACTAATTGGAAGGGGGATTGGTAATTTGAGTCTTATTTTCATTCTTTCTTTCTTAGATTATGTTTGGTCCTCCAAATCATAGAATCATAGAATCACCAGAGAATGGCTTGGGCTGAAAGACACCTTTGAAGATCTACAAGACACCAGGTGTGCTGCTGGCAGATGGGGTACACATTTCTCAAAGGGGGAAAAGGATCTTTACACAAGATTTAGCAGCATTCATTGCAAGAACTTTAAACTAGATTTGAAGGGGAAAAGGGGTGAAACCAGGCTCGTAGAGACAAGGCTGAGGACAGCATGCAAATGTTTGAGGGATGGTGTGCTAGTGAGGTCCTTCAGTCTGCTCCATGATGTGTTGAGTGTACTGCCACACATTTGAAGTGTCTTTATACTAACATCTGTAGCCTGAGGAATGAACAGGAGAAACTAGAAGCTTTGGCTCAGTCCCAGAGCTATGATATCATTGATATAAGTGAAATCAAAGAATGAGTTCTTTTACTGATGTGCCATGATGAATGGCTTTAGGCTCTTCAGGAAGGATAGGCCAGTCAGACAAGTCGAGGAGTGGTCCTGTGCATGATGGTTGGGTTTTATTGTATGGTGCTTCTAGTTGGCAGTTACACAGTTAAGAGGCTCTGGGAGAGGATAAGGGGGAAAGCAAATAAAGCAGATATTGTAGGAGTGTAGTATTGACCACCCAGCCAGGATGACAACACTGACAAATTATTCTATAAGGAATGAAGGCATCTCTCTAAATCAGCTGCCTTTGTCCTTATGGGAGATTTTACCTTCCCAGACATTCAATGGAAATATCATACAGAAGGGAAAACCAGGTCCAGGAAATTTCTGAATCACAATGAAGATAACGACTTCTTGCAGGAACTAAGGGAGCCAAGAAGGAAAAGTGCCCTTCTAGATTCTTTGTTTGTAAACACAGAGAGACTTACAGGTAACTGGTGGAAATCTTGGTCACAGTGACTATGAAGCAGTTGAGTTTCAAGTCACTGACAGTAAAAGAAAAACCACAGGCAAAACTTCAGCCACGGATATGGGGAGAGCAGTCTTAGGGCTGCTGAAGGAGCTCTGGGAATCTGCTTTTGAAGACATTGGGGTCCAGGAATCCTGGCCACTTTCTGAGAGCCATCTCTTAAGACCACAAAAGTAGGCAATTCCAAAGTGTCATAAGTCAAGCATGCGGGGCAGGAGGCCAGATTGGATGAGCAGGGATCTTCTTCTAGAACTAAGGCAGAAAAGGAAAGTGTATGGACATTGGAAGCAAGTACAGGACATCTGGAAGAACCACAGAGATGCAGTTTGTCATTTCAGGGAGAAAACTTGTGTGGCCAAAGCTCAAACAGAGTTCAAGCTGGCCAGAGCTGTGAAGGACAACAAAGAGGCCTTCTTTAAATTACGTAAACAGCAAAAGGTCGGAAGTAACATTAGTTTATTAATTGGTGAGGTTGTTCACCTCACAGGTAAGGATGTAAACAATGAGGAGATGTTTAATATCTTTCTTGCCTTTGTCTTCAACACTGATGATAGGTCATACGTTGCCTGGAGATCTGTTCTGAAGGACTGTGACTGGGGGATGATAACTCCTAGCCAACCCTGAGTTTGTTCAAGACTTCCTGCTTCAGCTGGATGCACAGAAATCTATGGGCCCTACGGGATTCATCCTAGGGCACTGAAGAGTTCGGCAGTATTACCGTCAGACCTCTCTTATTTATTTTTCAACGATTTTGAGAGTCAATAGAGGTCTCAATCAACTACAACCTGGCAAATATTGTCCCAGTTTTCAAGAAGACTAAGTAGGTTGGATTGGGCTTAAAGAGTTATAATAAACAAGGTTATGTCAGGGCTCAGTTTTAGGGCCATGCTTTTTGGTGTTTTTATAAATTTTCTGGACACACGAATCAAATGTATGCTGAGTGAGTTTACTGATGATACTAAAATAAGAAGAGCTTTGGAATCCCTCAAGATTAGAGAGGCCATACAGAGAGATCTGGATAGCTAAGAGAGCTAGGCAGTCACCAACCATTCAAAATTTAGCAAAAGCAAGTGCAAAATTCTCCATCTGCGTAATCCTGGTTATACACAATTGTGGGATGAGCGACTGGAGAGCAACACCATGGATAGAAATCTGCGGGTCTGGGCTGATCACAGGTTGAATATGAGTCAATACTGTGCCCTGGCAGTCAAGAGGGCCAACAAGAGTGCATCAAGCACAGCATAGCTAGCCAGTCAAGGGAAGTGACTGACCCACTCATCACAGCTTTGATGTGGCCCACCTCAAGCTTTGTGAGCCATTTTGTATGTCTTTACAGAAGAAGGACATCAAACTATTAGAGTGTGTCCAGAGGAGGACAATTAAGATGGTGAAAGACATCAAGGGAAAGACTTAAGAGGAGGAGCTCAGGTCACTTGACTTGTTCATCTTGGAGAAGAGAAGGTTGAGGGGTGACCTCATTGCAGCCCTCAGGTTCCTCAAGGGTAGCAGCAGTGAGGGAGATGCTGATCTCCTCTCTCTGGTAACTAATGACAGGACACAAGGAAATGGAATGAAACTGTCTCATGGGGAACTTCAGATTGGATATTAGGAAAAGGTTCTTCAGTAAGAGGGTGGCCAGTCACTGGAAAAGGCTCCCCAGGAAAGTGGTCATGACATCAAACTTGTAAGAGTTCAAAGAAAGTCTGAATGATGCTCTTAATCATATTGTTTAGTTTCAGCATGCTTGAAAGGAACAGGTATTTCTTATGGGTTGTTCCAAATTGAGATATTCTACAATTTGGTGATTCTACGGTAATCTTGCCCAACCTTCCTGCCATAGGCAGGGACATCTTTAACTAGATCAGATTACTAAAGCCCCATTCAATCTGCCCTTTAGCACTTCCAAGTAGGGGAATCCAGAACTACTCTAGGCAACCTGTTCTAGTGTCTCAGCACTCTCCTAGTGAAGTGTTTCTTCCTTAACCTAATCTGAATGTATCCTCTTTTGGTTTAAAACCATTACTCATCCTCATGTTCCTACAGGCTCTGGTAAAAAGACTTCTCCATCTTCCTTACTTAAGACCACTTTAAGTATTGAAATGCCAGGGTAAGGTCTCACTAGAGTCTCCTCCAGGCAAAATCATAGAGTCATCATAGAATGGCCTAAATTGGAAGGGATCTTAGAGATCATCTAGTCCAGCCTCCCTGTCATGGGCAGGGATGCCTCTCAACTAGATCAGGCGACTCAAGGTTCCTACCAACTTGGCCTTGAACAAGGGGAGGGGGCAGCCGCAACATCTCTGGGCAATTTATTCCAAAGTCTTTCCACCTTTGTACTCAAGAATTTCTTCCTAAAATCTAATCTAAATCTATTCTCCTTCAATTTAAACTCGTTTCCCCTTGTCCTATCAGTGGACGCTTTTGTAAAAAGTCCCTCCCCAGCCTTCCTGTAGGTTCCCTTCAGGTATTGGAAGGTAGCTATTAGGTCCCCTCGAAGCCTTCTCTTTTCAAGACTGAACAATCCCAGCACCCACAGTCTGTCCTTGTAGAAGAGGTGCTCCAGCACCCAGATCATCTTTGTAGCCCTCCTCTGAACGTGCTCCAACATGTCCTTCTTATGGTGGGGACACCAGAACTGGACGCAGTATTCGAGGTGAGGTCTCACAAGAGCAGAGTACAGAGGGAGAATCACCTCTCTTGACCTGCTGGCTACGCTTGTCTTGATACATCCCACGATGTGGTTGGCCTTCTGGGCTGCATGAGCGCACTGCCGGCTCATGTTGAGATTCTCATCTATCAACACCCTCAAATCCTTCTCTTCAGGGCTACTCTCAACCCACTCTGTGCCCAGTTTGTATTTGTTCCTAGGATTGGCCTGACTCAGGTGCAGGACCCAGGCCCTTGCATGCTGACTTGTTGAAGCTCATGCAGTTTGCACTGGCCCATTTCTCAAGCCTGTCAAGGTCCCTCTGGATGGCAGCTCTTCCCTCGAGTGAGTCCATGGCACCACACAGCTTGGTGTCATTGGCAAACTTGATGAGGGTGAACTCAGTGCCGTCATCCAGGACCCAGAACAGACCCCTGAGGAACACCACTTGTCACTGGTCTCCACATGGACATTGAGCCATTGACCACGACTCTTTGAGTGCGACCATCCAGCCAGTTCTTTATCTACCAAGTTGTCCATCTGTCAAATCCAAGTCTCTATTTTAGAGACAAGGATGTCATGTGG
>NW_009713178.1:0-4643 GCF_000703405.1 Apaloderma vittatum | reverse complement strand
CCAAAATCCGGCCGAGCCAACCCAATACAGTGATATATGAACATATGTCATTAGAAGTTCATGTTGTTAGAAGTAAAAATTGAAACAAGGTTTGCTGGTGATAAAGGATCTCATACTGCCTGCAGAGTGGAACTAGTCATTTGTACTCAAAGTGTCAGAGCAAAAATCCCACTCTGTTATTAAAAACTTGTGGGTGTAAACTTATATCTTTGACATGTATCAGAAAAAGAAAGGAAAGTAGCACTGAAAGAGTTTCTTTCCTTTTGAAACAATCTGATAAGGATCACTGTAGCATAGGGCAAATTATGAGGTTTTGTACGTGGTCTATACTAGATGACTAGAATAACAACGACTTCAAGATTAAAAGATTGGTCAGAAAGGTTTCACCAGCTTCTGTCATGACAATATCAAAATACTGAGAGTTGAATGACTGGATTCTCCTCATTACTGGCATACACATTACTTCTGTGATGTGTTTTACATTAGTCCTTGATTCTTTTATTATATTCACTTATACAAAGGAGGTATTCCTGTGTATACTCAAATGAAAGATCAAATCCTTGCAGGAATTACTTCAAAAGGACATTACCACTGAGACAATTTAACAAAGCATACTTGTGCATCATTTATTTATGATGGGAAGTTGGTAAAATAAGTTTGCTAGAAATGATGTGTCTGGAGACATGATTAGAAATAGAATCATAGAATCATAGACCAGTTTTGGTGGGAAGAGACTTTCAAGATGGATATGATGTCTATTTGCTTCTTCATGTGATCAGTTTCTCAAGTGTTTGTGGTTTTTTTTGTTGTTGTTCTGTAGGCATCTATGGTTGGATTCCTGTCTGGGTGAAAATGAATTATGCATTATCTTATTAAACGCCTACCCATGAGGTAAAATAAATATCCCCCTATCCATGACTTCGTTTCTGACATTATTTTCATAAGATTTATTGACTGTAGCAGAACTTGTATTTGTTTTGTCAAACAGGCTGTTTTCTTTTGTTTTGGTGAGTTTAGTTGAATTTATTTTACTTGATATCTTGGAGGAAAAGAGTCATTATTATAGCACTAATTAGGTTAAATCTTGTCTTGGTTGTAAGCATTTTTTGAGAGAGAGGTCAGATATGATTTATTCCAAGATGACAGAAGCTAAAACACATATAAGAATAAATTACTTTAAAGGATCTTGTCTGAATATATGTTCAAGGCTATGGTAATTTGAATCTAACTGCCTGACAACTAACTAAACAAATGATGACCCATAACTGAAGACATCTGCTCTAGTATACTGATATCTCTTCTTTGTTTCAGAGTTATTTTTAATTTATATTGTTTTCTATACTGTATTCTAGAAGCAACCTGAAGTCATGGACAAAGAATCCTTTCTATGTATGGTACTAATAGATAAGTAGACAACTAACAGATAACAAGAATAAAGGCTTTTGCTAAAAGCAGTCTGAGAAAATCCAGTATTAGTGCAACAAGGAAAACATCACATCATTGAGACTAAGACACAGAATCATAGAATCATAGAATCATAGAATCATAGAATCATTTTGACTGGAAAAAGATCTTTAAGATCATTGAGTCCAAACATTAACCTAACACTGCCAGGTCCACCACTAAGCCATGTCACTAAGCGCCACATCTAAAAATCTTAGATTTGTAGAATCATAGAATCATTTAGGTTGGGAAAGACCCTTGGGATTATCAAGTCCAACCACTAACCCTACTCTACAAAGCTCATCTCTAAGCAATATCACCCAACACCACATCTAAATAACTTTTAAACACATCCAGGGATGGTGACTCAGCTGCCTCCCTGGGCAGCCTATTCCAATGTCTGACTATTCTTTCTGTGAAAATTTTTTTCCTAATGTCCAGTCTAAACCTCCCCTGTTCCAGTTTGAAGCCATTCCCTCTTGTTCTATTGCTAATAACCCATGAGAAGAGACCAGCATCAACCTCTCTACAATGTCCTTTCAGGTAGTTGTAGGGAGTGATGAGGTCTCCCCTTAGCCTTCTCTTCTTCAAACTAAACAGGCCCAGCTCCTTCAATAATTCTTCATAAGATTTATTCTCCAGGCCCTGGAGATTCTCCAGCACCTGGATCCTTTCAGGTAGTTGTAGGGAGGGATGAGGTCTCCCCTTAGCCTTCTCTTCTTCAAACTAAACAGGCCCAGCTCCTTCAATAATTCTTCATAAGATTTATTCTCCAGGCCCTGGAGATTCTCCAGCACCTGGAGATCTCTCCTGTATTGAGGTGCCCCAAACTGAACACAATACTCAAAGTGAGACCTCCCCAGTGCGCAGTACAGGGGGACAATCCCCTCCCTACTCCTGCTGTTCACACTGTTTCTAATACAAGCCAGGATGCCATTGGCCTTCTTGGCCACCTGGACACACTGCTGCCTCATGTTCACCCAGCTGTCAACCAGTACTCCCAGATCCCTTTCTGCCAGACAGCTTTTCAGACACACTGTCCCAAGCCTGTAGCATTGCCTGTGGTTGTTGTGGCCCAAGTGCAGGACCTGGCACTTGGCCTTGTTGAAGCTCACACCGTTAATATTGACCCATAGATCCAATCTATCCAAGTCTTTCTGCAGGGCCTCCCTACCCTCGTGCAGATCAACACTACCACCTAATTTGGTGTCGTCTGCAAACTTACTGATGATACACTCTATGTCTTTATCAAGATCATCAATAAAGATGTTAAACAGAAATTGTCCCAACACTGAGCCCTAAGAAACATCTCTTGTGACCAGCCACCAGCTGTATTTAACTCCATTGACTACCACTCTTTGGGCTCATCCGCCCAGGCAGTGCTTTATCCAGCAGCTCATATGCTCATCCAAACAATGAGCAGGCAGTTTCTCCAAGAGAATTCTGTCAGGAACAGTGTCAAAGGGTTTTTGAAAGTCAAAGTAGACAATATCCACAGCCTTTTCCTCGTCCAATAGTTGGGTCATCTTGTCATAGAGGGAGATCAGGTTTGTCAGGAAGGATCTGCTTTCATAAACCTATGGAGACTGGGCTTGATCCCCTGGTTGTCATCTATATGGTGTGTCATGACACTTGAGATGATCTGCTCCATGATCTTCCCTGGTACCGAGTTCAGACTGACAGGTCTATAGTTTCCTGGATCCTCTTTTCTGCCTTTCTTTTAGATGGGTGTTACATTTGCTACCTTCCAGTTCTTGGGACCTCCCCAATTAACCAGGACATCAGGTAAATAATGGAAAGCGGCTTGGTGAGCACGTCTGCCAACTTTTTCAGTGACCTTAAATGTAACCCATCCGGCCCCATATACTTATGTGCATCTAAGTCATATAGCAGATCACTAACCACTACTTCTTTAATTGTGATGACCTCATTCTGCTTCCCCTCCCTATCTCCTAGCTCATGAGGCTGGGTATCCAGGGAACAGCTAATTCCACTGCTAAAGACTGAGGCAAAGTAGACATTGAACACCTGAGCCTTTTCCTCATCCTTTGTTACTATGTTTCCCACTGTACACAATAAAGGATGGAGATTTTCCCTAATCCTCCTTTTGTTACTAATGAATTTATAGAAACATTTTTTATTATCCTTAACAGCTGTAGATAGGTTTAACTCTAGCTGCGCTTTGGCTCTCCAAATTTTCTTCCTGCATAGCTTCACTACATCTTCATGAGAGACCTGTCCCCTTTTCCAAAGGCCATAGACTCTCCCTTTGTTCTTGAGGTCCAGGCAAAGGTCCCTGTTTAGCCAGGCTGGTCTCCTTCCCCACCGAATCATTTTTCAGCACACTGGGATAGCCTGCTCCCGTGGCTTTAAGACTTCCCTCTTGAAGTATGTCCAGCTTTCCCAAGTGACTTTGTCAATCATTCTCCTGAACAGGTCAAAGTATTCCTTCTGGAAGTCTAAGATGGCAGCTTTACTAAACTCTATCCTTGTTTCTCCAAGGATTGAAAAATCAATTATCACATGATCACTGTACTCTAGATGGCCTCCAACCTTTACTCCCTCCACAAATTGTTCCCTGTTCACAAGAAGCAGGTCCAGGAGGGCACCTTCCCTGGTTGGCTTTCTCAACAGTTGTGTCAGGAAGTTATCTTCCCCACACTTCAGGAACTTCCAGTACTCTCTCTGTTATATTGTATTTCAAGCAGTTATATGGGAAGTTGTAGTCCCCCATGAGCACAAGGGATAGCAATTGTGAAACCTCTCTCAACTGCTTATAAAAAAATTCATCTACTTCTTCATCCTAGTTAAGTGATCTATAACAGATTCCCACCATAATATATCTCTTGCTGGCCTTACTCCTGATTCTTACCCATAAGGACTTGACCCTATCACCACATTCATTAATTTGTATGCTTTCATATGTCTCCCTAACATAGAGGGCCAGTCCACAACCTCTTCTTCCTAATTCTTCAGTATGAGGGTGGCAAGACTTTGGAATAAATTCCCAAAGATGTTGTGGCTGCCCCCTCCCTGGAGATGTTCAAGGCCAAGTTAGACAGAGCCTTGAGTAGCCTGATCTAGTTGAGAGGCTGGCCGATGACAGGGAGATTGGATTAGATGATCTCTAAGGTCCCTTTCAGTCTAGGCCATTCTATGATATAATTGTTGACGTGGAAGTCATGGACACTGCTGACGAT
>NW_009713177.1:19960-20219 GCF_000703405.1 Apaloderma vittatum | reverse complement strand
CCAACTAGGAGAGGTGCACTGCTGGATCTCACCCTCACTAACAAGGAGGGTCTGGTTGAAGGAGTAAAGGTTGAGGGCTGCCTTGGTTGCAGTGACCATCAGATGGTGGAGTTCAGGATCTTGTGTGGTAGGACCAGAATAGCAAGTAGAATTGCAACCCTGGCCTTTAGCAGGGCAAACTTTGACCTTTTCAGGCAACTGCTAGGGGAAATCCCATGGGCAAGGCTGCTTGAAGGTAAAGGGGCGCAAGAGAGTTGGC
>NW_009713177.1:19616-19949 GCF_000703405.1 Apaloderma vittatum | reverse complement strand
GCATTCAGGTACTGCTTCTTCAAAGCTCATGATCAGAGCATCCCGACACAGAGGAAGTCAAGGAAGGGAGCCAGGAGACCTGTGTGGCTAAACAGAGAACTGCTGGGTATGCTCAAGTGGAAGAGGAGAATTTATGGGTCATGGAAGGAGGGACTGGCCACTTGGGAAGAATATAAGGCTGCTGTCACAAGATGTAGGAAGGCAGCTAGGATAGTTAAGGCCTCCTTAGAATTAAACCTGGTGAGAGGGGTCAAGGACAGCAGAAAGAGCTTTTTCAAATACATGGCAGACAAAACTAACACCAGAGGCAATGTAGGCCCACTGATGGATGGG
>NW_009713177.1:0-18827 GCF_000703405.1 Apaloderma vittatum | reverse complement strand
TTGGAAGCAAGTTTGCTGAGGACACAAAACTGGGAGGAGTGGCTGACACACCAGAAGGCTGTGCTGCCATTCAGACAGACCTAGACAGGCTAGAGGGCTGGGTGGGGAGAAATCTTATGAAAGTCAACAAGGGCAAGTGTAGAGTTTTGCACTTGGGAAAGAACAACCCTAAGTACTAGTACAGGTTGGGGATTGATGTGTTGGAGAGCAGCGTAGGAGAAAGGGACCTGGGAGTCCTGGTGGACAGCAGGATGACTATGAGCCAGCAATGTGCCCTTGTGGCCAAGAAGGCCAATGGCATCCTGGGGTGTGTTAGAAGGGGAGTGGTTAGTAGATCGAGAGAGGGTCCTCCTTCCCCTCTACTCTGCCCTGGTGAGACCGCATCTGGAATATTGTGTCCAGTTCTGGGCCCCTCAGCTCAAGAAGGACAGGGAACTCCTGAAGAGAGTTCAGCGCAGAGCAACTAAGATGATTAAGGGAGTGGAGCATCTCCCTTATGAGGAAAGACTGAGGGAGCTGGGTCTCTTTAGCTTGGAGAAGAGGAGACTAAGGGGTGACCTTATTAGTGTTTATAAATATATAAAGGGGGAGCGTCACGAGGGTGGCGCCAGGCTCTTCTCAGTGGCAAACAATGATAGGACAAGGGGTAATGGAATCAAGCTGGAACACAAGAGGTTCCACTTAAATTTGAGAAGAAACTTCTTCTCAGTGAGGGTGACAGAGCACTGGCACAGGCTGCCCAGGGAGGTTGTGGAGTCTCCTTCTCTGGAGACATTCAAAACTCACCTGGACGCCTTCCTGTGTAACATCATCCAGGTGTTCCTGCTCTGGCAGGGGGATTGGACTAGATGATCTTTTGAGGTCCCTTCCAATCCCTAGCATACTGTGATACTGTGATAATAATCAGCTGTAATAGTCAACACCTCAGCATCTTCACTGCAGGGTATCTCTACGGCAGAAGTCTTTTTCTACTCAGCTGCCCTGGCTTACTGGGGAACACATGACACAAAGGACCAAAAAAGAGGTGCATACTTCTGATGCTCACACAAGTTAAGAAAGCTCACTGGCACATGCCAGAACAGTGGAGAGAATGCTTGAATCCCCAGGTAAATTTTAGTAACTTATATTTAATATGTTTCGTTCATTGTAGATGCACAAGCCAAGGCCAAAAGGAAGAATTTGTGCACTCTAATGTGAGCGGAGTACGTGTACTCCTACACAATGGATGTTGCAGTGGCACATCCCTTCTTGTATTTTTGAAGAGAACATAATTCTTCTACAGGTTTCTTTACCACTTCCAAAAGTAAAAAAAAAAAAGAAAAAGGAAACTATTGCTGCTGTAGTCCTCAGACTGAAGCAATATGAAAATCAAGAAAATCTGCTAGATCAAGGACATCATATCATAATGCACATAGGGAGTAGTTTATTTAACATTGCTGGGAGCTGCTCAGCATATCAAATTGCTTTTCATAAGGTAAAGTGGAGATAGTGGTTAGGCTACAGTTGTAGCTGGAAGGGGGGGAGGGATAAGGCAGGGGTGTGATAAGTTTCTCAACGTTGCAGTGAATGCTACAAAATAGAAGTCTGAAAAACATTAGTAAGAAATATTATTATTTATTAGTAATGTGAAGGGAACCTGTGTTTCCTGGAATTTCTTCGTATCATTTCAAGAGGAATTAATGTCCAACTTGGAAGGCTTCCGTTTTCACATAATCATTTACACTATTATGTATGGTTGAGGACTCCTACCTTATCAGAAAGCACTGCAAACAGGTGTTAGACTGTATCAAATATTTTTTTCTGCAAGAGGAAATAATGGTCTGCAGGTATCAGATCCATTTTGTGGCTATTTCCTTTTGCACGTTATCGATCTCTGCATCATAAAAGTGAAAGCAGCATTTCTATAAGGAGGTGCTCATTTGTATATCTTTCATGATAACAACAAATGCAAACCCACTGCAGACGACCGCTCTGCAGCACCTGTGCTAGCACAGCTGCTGAATAAATGGTGAAGCCCATTTAATCTATGGCCTCCTCTTTTTCTTCATTTTCCTTCTATTGTTCCCAATAATTGTAAAAAAAAACGGCTCTCCCAATTGAGAGTTCCATAGCTAGCTTTGTTGTATATTCAAGTATCTGTGATACTGTTTGTAAGGCTTTCCTCAGTATCATAAATATATTCAGGTAGCGGCCACTGTGGTGTTGGTTTCCAACAAGATTTTTCTCTATTGGAATGCTAAAAAAAGATCTCTCTGAGAGTGGTAGTAACAGTTATAAAATCATCATCTCTTGATTTGAGCATAATTACTACATGCTATAAAAACACCTCCTTCTATTAGAAAGATACAAGGTGCTTCCTACAAGATATGTACAAAACTTGAAGTGCTTTCTTACTAGATATATGTACAAAAATTGTTGAAATATAGAGAGCAGTTTGTCAATCTTATGATTTCCCTTATTAAATGCTACTGTATACAAGTGATTCTTCTGCTGTGTCTTTTCTACTGATACTACAGACTGGTATTTCTGTTTTATCCTTCCCACTTCTGATCCTGTCTTCCTCCCTCTGAGAAACCTTTCTGTTTTCAACTCCGTACGTGTATTATGCAGCTCATCACAGTCTATTCTGTGTGCAAGAACAGACCATTTGAATCTGCAGATGCACTTATGCACATCCATAACAAATTAATCTGCTAGTCTTGGTTAATTAATTCCTATTATAGTAATTATTTAATTTGCTTTGCAGGTGCTTTTTTGGGAAGCAGTTTTTCTGAAGCTGTAAGATTTCAACTTCTGACAAGCACCAAAACTTCCAGCCTGTTATTTGTTGCAATGACATTTTTTGGCTGGCATTATGTCAGACTGATTTTCTGTGTAAGAATGGTAAGTTACCAGCACACTTCTCAAATAATTAATGGCACTTGGCTTCATGCCTCTGAACCTACCCAAGCTGTACACTGAAAGCCTACTAAAGCTCTCCCTGACATGACTTATTACTTTATTACAAAACTGTAGAACAGCTTTCTAGAGAAGGCATACCTTGGAGGAATGTAATATTCTTACAGGCAGTTATTAACAATAAAAATCTGAGGAACAGTGCAGTCACTATTTACAAGGATACCATTTCTTGTTATGGCCTTATTATAAGACCGTAGTTTCTCATGATTTAAGATCTCAGTGCTCATTTTTTGGCTTTAACTTTCAAAAGACCAACTGCTTTTATAACAGATCAGCCAAAGTTATGCAATTCTTTTATTTCCTTCTCTGCTCATTTGTCTCTTTTGCAACATTAAAATTAGCAAAAAATCATAGCAATGAGAATGCAATCTAATCCACTTTAAGAATTACTTTATATCATCTTTTTTTCAAAGGAGAGGCTTAAAAAGATGCTTAGATTTTTCATTATTGTTACCAAGATTGCACATTCAAACATGGATTTGTATATGCAATTTATTTAAGCCCCTGCTTTATTTTCATGAACAAGTCAGGAGTTTGTGCACACAAGCAAAATTACTATAATCACAGGGAATATATATATATTTCCAGAAACAGATAGGTTACTGCACAGGTGTGCCATTTCTGATGCAAAAAAATGCTGCAATGTTCTCATGAAATTGTGTATTTGGTCTTGAAAACAGAATTCCTTCTGCCATATTTGTAGAAAAAACACACGTCTGATTTTCAAACATAACAAACATGATTAGTGACTCCCAAACTATTTAATCTCTGCTTTATCATATGCAGCAACACTGAAAATGAAACTCTTATGCTTCTGTGGGAACCAAACACTATTTTCTTTTGTATTATCTCTGAATGCTTTCAAGCTCGCAGGAAAATAATCTTCTTGGTTATTAAAAATTATTTCAAACACATCTTCATATCTTCTATATTACTGTACTAAATATTAAGTAATTTTATTCTGTTCTACCATTATTGTAAGACAAGGAGTAACATAATGTGTTACTTCTGAACATAGTCACATTTCATGTCAGCAACATGCACAATATTCGAATACTCATCCCCACTGTGGCTGTCAACGTATCACATAAAATTATTTTAACACAGCTTATCAACTTGCAGTCCATACATTATAGTAGGGAATTTCTGCATCCATTTAAATGTCCAGTTTAAGTGCATATCTGGTACAAGCAAATGATATTTTAGACTAAAGAACTTACGTTTTTCTGGGTTTTGTTTGTTTTTGATTATTTACTACACAAGCAGTGTCTGCCTATAAAACAGAGGTATATTTAATGATAGATTCTGCTCTCAGAAACTTCAGTGGCCCTACTGCTATTGAGTTTAACACAAAAGGTCTTTATTTTTGTGCTATCAAATATTACTATCAATCTTTCAGAAAACTGTTCCTTAATTACAGATAATAATCACAGGGTAAGAGCAACTACATTCATTTACGGCTCACCTCAGTAACAATTAGTTTTCCTGTGTCTTAGTTTCAGCCAATTTTGCCATGGAAGCAACACACAAAATTCTGTAACTATTTCATTCAAGCTCTCCTTCACCTTCCCCTTTCCTCAGCATACATGTAGAACCACTTGCAGCACATAGTCCCAAATTATAACAATTACTGATTTGCATTTATATATGCACAGACATATTTATGACTATCTCCAATGAATATGCTGTAGCAGGAATACTGGCTACAGAACAGTGAGAAGCAATGTTTAAGTGAAGCCTCAGGTTTGTATAAGAACTGCAACCTTGTCCTACCAATGAATGACAGGTAAGCAACCAATACTAAACTGTTTTGGTGGAAACAGTCAAAAACAAAACACCTCACAAACAAATAACAAAACAATCAAACCAGAAACGTGTTAAAGTTCTATGACTGCATAAAGCATAGACTAAAAATTCCAAATTATTATTAGTATTATATGCAATGGCAGAGAATAGTGTAGATAGTATAGACAGATGAGTAGTAACAGTATCAACAGAAGAAATAACAAACCACAAACTTTTGTTAAATAAGTCTTTGTTAGCTCAGTCACATATTTGAACAATCTGTACAGGGGGTCCATGCATTTCTGCTTTGTTATTCCTTTGTTATTTGTTATATATATATCTCAAGTGAATTGAAGTCAGCAAATTGCCCAGTAGTCTTGACTTCAACATTCTTGTAATTTTTTCATGAATTCATAACCAAACATGGCAAACTTCTCCAAACTCATCACCACTGCTGCATTTGGATTTATATGAATTTCAATACATATCCAATGCCTTAATAACCCAAGGGAAAGCTCTGAATGCTGCCTCAAATATTCTTGTATCAGCTTTATAAGACACAAATAACTAAATCCTTTGGTGACGTGAAACCAACCCCATTTTAATAAAACAGAAATCACAAAGGTGCCCTTTACCAGAACAGGATTTCTAATTTGTGTTTCACCTAAGTAGTTTTGCAGGGTATATCTTCAATCTTTGTGTCTAGAGTATTTCACATGATTGATGACAAGCATCAGAGTCAAGTATTTCTACTGAACATACTAAGATACTTCACAACAATCTCAGAGAAATGAACCATGAATTTAGTCCATATTCTCAAATAACCAGGTTGATGTGAAAAATGCTCCTTCCAATAAGACTTCTGGTATGGATAGAGAAATTTAAGCATATGAAGAGAGGCAAGTGTTAGTATAAACACATATTTATTCTGCTTAAAATCTGAGTGATTCTCAGGTTTGGTAAAGAAGTACCAGAGTAGCTTATTTCTGGTTTTCAACTATATTGGATGTACACTGCAATGTTAAGTGTTTTCCAAAGGAAGTAAAAATCATTATCCCCATCCTCAAAAAATCCCAACCAAAACCTTAAGCTTAGTGAGGTTAATGTGACTTATTTAAGATCTTCTAGCAACCTTGTAGCAAAGACAAGGTCACAAAGCTAATTAACCTGACTACAGATCCAAGGTCTTCACTAGTCACAGGTGAGGCAGAGTTGTAGCTTGTTAAATGAGGAATCAAACATCACAGCACAGTAACCAGCACCAACAGGTCAGCCTACAACCAAAATTAGGTTGCTTCTTGTGTTTTATTCTGGGGTTTTTTTTGTTTTTTTGTTTGTTTGTTTGTTTTATTCCAGTTTGACACTTCTGCATAGCTGCAAAGGTACAATCAGATAATTGGCAAAGGTACAATCAGATAATTGACCTTTTAACTACAGATTGTTTAGCTTAAAGATTATTTAAAAAAAAAAAATTACTGGCATCAGTCAAGTAGAATTGTATAATTATGGTATCCTGCTATTTTTAAATACGTAAATTCTCATGACAGTTTTAATTCTGGAAATAGAATGTTTAAATTTTTTAATACGCATATGTGTCACCGGCAACATTTCAGGACAATCGTACATTTTTTTTAAAAACTGTCAACAAATTTTATGTATAGAATTTAAAATATTTTAGCAGATGATGAGACATATCTGGGATAATCACTAAAATAAAAGCAAAATAATTTCAAAATTAGGATTACATAGTCTGCAACACTGACAGCTACTGATGCTGCACCCTCATTTCACATCAGATTGTGAATTTAAATCTAGTGAAGTATAACTCAATTTCAGCTTTTAAATACGCATTAAGAAGCATATAGGACAATTAGTTTTGGAGTTTATAAATATCTTTTACGCAAACAGCTGTAGACATACAACAGGAAACGAGAGCTACCATACCACTCACAGACTGAAGTGTGGACCCTGGTTGTGTCTCAGCCTTGTAGCAGTTAACATTACATTTATTTCACAACTGGGGATGGCAGATTGCTTGTATGTGGTCAATTTTCACTTTTTTTCCCCCACTTTTATTCACGTTCATCATACTGTGAACAAAATGACTGGGAGACAAAGGTCAAGGTCTACAATCCTGATGGTAAATGAGATACTATCGCTATTGCTGTTCAGTATTTTGAAATGCAAAACTCAGTGATCTGTATTTATCAAAGAAATATCAACGGACTGTACCAATTGGCATATTTCTTTGATATTATACTGGTTTTGTTTAACAGACTTATTCTTTAATAGAAAACTGGTGAGGGATGAACAGGCATCTCTGTTAATAAAGTCAGTCACAATACTGTAACTTGCACTTGCTAACTACAATTTCAATTAATATACAAAATCACAAACATACATATCATACCGTTTAGTTTTAGAAAAATATGTAAGTATTTGTCACTCTTTTGGCACAGCATTTTGGAAGTATTTTAGCTACAACTTAATTATTAAAATGGCACTGTGTGGTCATTGGTGACCGTCACTATGATCATCTACTCATTCGTGCATAATAGATAAATTTTAGCTTTGCTTAGCAATTTCTAGATCTATTTCAAATATCTTGTTCTTCAGAGTAAATATCTTGTACTTCAGAGTGACACCATGGATAACTTGTTTTATTCGCTTCCTTACTGCTTTCATTCTAAGAGTTTGAAATTTTTCTTGCCTATCATGATGACCTTACTCGCCTCCCATGTGGGTTCTCCCAGCCTTTCCTTCTGCAACTATTCCAGATTAAGAAAGGCCCAATACTGGAGTTACAGGTAGTTTCATTTACAGGTTATATCGGTGTGGGAAAATATACACAACATCTCTGATTCTATGCTTGATATCAGCTAATGCAAGAAATCAATAATCTAGAAAATTTATAAGAAATAGGAATTAATTACAAGCTCTCTCCTTCCCCCTCCTTTCTTCCATGATATATAGTAAATACTGCACTTACAGAATGGATCCAAATCAGTCTCTTTTCTATAGAACAGCCAAGCTTTCAAGGCATACAAACATCACACAAAGAGGCCTGTCAGTTAGATTCTCAGTCACTTTGTTTAACATTTGGAAACAGACAATAAACTGAGATCCTCTTTGAATACAGACAGAAAAAGGACTTAACACAGCAATCAAGAAGCTTAAGAATAGAAAAAAAAACAACAGAAAAGGGATATCTGTGTGTTAGTATGTTTTAATATTGTTGAAATATAAAATGGGAAGTAAACTTTAACATTTCATCCATAATGTTACAGCTGCTTATTTCCTTACTAATGCATGGCTGAAGTACACACAATCTTAACAATATTTGTGAAATAACGAGGTTTGAATCAACTATGAGACTCCTAATCTTAATTGGCAAGAGGTGTGGGAATCAACCTCAGCAATACCAGCTTCCAGATCGCATTGTCAGCCTTTCCACTGAAGGGCTGAGCATGAGGACAGGAGAAAATTAATCGTGAACATTAACGTAAATACGAAAAAGTTCACACTGGTCACGCTAGGTAAGCCACCTCAGCAACATCTGAGTTCCCTCTTGTACTCTCTTACTTGTGTTACTGGCAGTGCTTCAGCATCCCACCCCAACAGGCTGCAGGAGGAGCTGTCACCTGAAAGGTTTCCCAGCAGGTTGGCTGAAAACTCAAATTGCATGTTTTCATGAGGAGCCCACAAGAACTCAGAAACCAGAACCACTTCCAACTGTCTGGTGAAAGTCAAAAGTCAGGAGGAACTTTAAACTCCAATTCTCAATTCCAAAAGAAAAGATTTCTGCAAAAGCTTTTAGAAAAGAGTCCTCGTCAGTTACCATTGCTGCAGCAAGGTAGAGGAAAGGATTCCTGTGGTGTTTGTGAAAAAACGGAGTTTCAGGCTGTGCCGATACTGCATTACGGCTGCAACCACCTTCCTATTCTTGATGCTAATGCTCATCACGTGTATCAACACTGCAGGACGCTGAGGAAAGACAGACGTATTGTCCCTGAGTCCTGATGTGTAGCAGCAAGCAGGAAGAGACCTCATCTGAATTTCTCACAGCTTGCTTTGACACAGCATAGTACTGTAGCCATAAAGATGAGAGCAGGACAATGTGACTTAGGCAGCTAATATGCTTGAGAGAGCTGAAAGGTGTAAAGAGTGTCTTTCCCTGTCTCTTCAACAACAGCCAAGGAGCCTGGGAGACAGGCTGAGGAGACACCACAGCACTGCTGAGGAAAATGTGAGGAACCCATCAAGATTCTTGTGTAATCCATACTCATAGCCTGTAGCTAAATGCTAGCATACAAAAAGTAACTTGGCTTTTCGAAGACAGCTAAAAAGTAGAAACTCTCCCCGCACCATAAACAAGAGTAATCCCTTTATGGCTCCTTGAGTCTATGTATGCAAGTTTGGCCAGATTTCTAAAGCCATTCCTAAATCACAAAAAGATGAAGAGATAATATTTTGGCATTATCCTCTGCATAGGTAAGGGCAGACTCTGACATCCCCAAGACAACCCCCAAGGCAGGATCTGCTTGCTTACAAAAATACTTCAATGACTACTAACAGTATCATCTGTCTCTCATCTTTTGTATAAACATAGGGAAGCAAAGGTGAGGTGTTTGATACACAGGGAGGGAGAAAGCAGCTGGAATTACTGCAATTTATGCATAGCCAGCCAAGCTGTTGCAACGGATGGTTGTGCATTTTAGCACAGTCTGCAGTTGGCACATTGTTTAAATAAAAAATACGATGCCCACACATTCAAAGCAGTGATAGAGAACTGATAATCTATTTCATAGGAATGGGCTGTTGCATGTACACATACATTAATGTGCCCAGCTGTCGAACTGCAGAGGCTTCTTCAGATGCTGATGCAGTATACATCAAATCATAAATATAAATAATAATAAATATAGATAATAATAAATATAAATAATAAATACATAATACTTTATAAACCCTAAGATTTAGCAAACCCTTATCCTTTGATAACCCTAATCCTTAGGTTTGCAACCATTTTGAAACCGACTAATATAAATGAGAAACTTTTCACTAATCTAGTAAATTCACATGAATTTATTGTGACCTTGTAGAATATGCATCCTATCGTTAAAGGCATTCACGGCAAGGGAGGAGAGTCCAGTCAAGGGAGTCTTCTGTACCAAAAGACAGTGGAAATAGTGGACACAGAGAGAGAGATGATTTGGTACAGTACAGGCAGAGACCTGGACACTTCATGTAAGCACTAGCACAGAATACTAACTGGGCTCTGCTAAGAAAACAGCCAACCTAAATTTACCATGGTAAATTAGCAACTAGCCTAATTTATTTTATTTTTATTCACCCAGTGGGTTTATTTTATATTTATCTATTATTATATAAACCAGTGTTTTTATTTTTATATATTTTAAGCACTACAGTCCAGATTTGCCCACCTCAATTAATAATTAGGTGGCCAGTGATATCACAAAGTACCCTATGACTGAATTCAGTGCCTGTGCATTGGTGGCTTGCTGAGTGCTCTCACATTTTAAGAAAGTCTAATCTAACCAATTCCTCTTGCAAAAGCTGATTACCTGGAAAGCAATCAGCCAGTGAGTTTTTTCTGTTTGCTTCCAGGATGCGAGCACATAGTAAATTTAACTTCCAGCAAAGGTAGCACAGAAAGGACATCTATGAGGCAAATATCTGTAAATGCAGATAGAGGCAGCACAGAAGTTCTTGTTACTGTCCCAAAATACTCTGCTGTGACATGGAAAGCACAGACATCCCTATTCTATCAGCCAATGTCACATAGCAACTAATTTTCCACCAGTGATAAGGAAGCTCAGAGCATCCTTTCATCAACATCCAGGGAACTGAACTAGATCCTGGTTCAGAACACTTTGCCCTTCTGGTAATACAGCTTGTGCTTTAGATTTTGTTTGTGACAAGCTTTGCATTTTGCTTGGGTTTAACATGGCATTACAGCTGCTAGGTGTTTCACTTTGTTACTGCCAGGTACAGAGACACCACAACCTGGAAAAGGAAAACAAGTGCCTTCGACAACTGATTGACAGGCCTAAAACACCTGGGAGAAGACCACTGCACAAGAAATAATGGCTTAGAGAAAAACAAATTAGGAGGCGATTTATACTCCAGGAGACGTTTTATTGCCTGCCATTCTCTATTCCACTGAAATACTGTGATGGATTGGGGTGAGTGAAGAGAATTGTTAGGTGCTAGTAGTGACAATTCGAACGAGGCGAAGGAAACACATCATGCTCTGCCTTTCCACAGGACACGGTTAGCTTGTTGAGGAGGGAACCAAGGAAGGGAATATGACCCATTAGTCCTGGAGGCACCTCAAGGTATGTTGTTAGAATCAGTATAATTTAGGTTGGAAAAGATCTTTGGGATCATTGAGTCCAACCATTAACCCTACTCTACAAAGCTCACCCATAAACCGTCTTCCCCAACACGACATCTAAACGACCTTTAAACGCATCCAGGGATGGTGACTCAACCACCTCCCTGGGCAGCCTATTCTAATGTCTTACTACTCTTTCTGTGATAATTTTTTTCTTAATGTCCAGTCTAAACCTACCCTGTTGCAGTTTGAAGCCATACACACATTCACACTATGGGAATCCCTAACCCTAAGTTCTGATGAATTTTAAGGTCTGTATTCTCAGGTCAAACTACAAAGAGGAAACTGAAGACTGAAAGCAGATTCAATGGAGGCCACTGTGCTCTACAGAGAGTTGTAAGCCAGCCAGCAGTTATTTGTCAAAGCATGGGAAGAGATCTAGCCCATTTGTTCTACAGAAGGCTTGGTAAAAGGGGTGTGAATAGATTATGAAAATGCTAACAGACTAAAACACACTAGAGCTCGTTCTGTGAGAAAGGTGTAATCACAATGTGATCATGTGCAGGCTGGGCCACTGCTGAAAAACCAGTGTTGCAATTGCTGTCATCATCATGGAACCTGCACATACAGGCATTCAGCATTTTGAAGATGAGTGTCAATCCTTCATTCCCAAAAAGCATTTCAAAATAATCACAGTAAGATCTCTTTGATTTGATATAGAGAGAAAGAAACTTCCTGAAAACATCTAGAGACAGAAAAGCTTTTTTTTTTTGCCAAAGGAAGATGGTAGTTTAAAAAGTATGCGAAAACTGGGCTATGTAGGTAGCATACGTATAAATATGAAGTATTTGGGGAAAACAACATAAGCACAGCAATGAAAAATTCCAAGAACTCTTCCCTCTGAGGCCAGCTGTAACTCTAGAGAGGCCTGTGGTTAGATAGACAGCAGGTAAATAACAGAAGGACCACTCCCTGAGTATCCTCTTGCAAGGACAAGATGACCATCAGTGACAAAACCACATCCTTCCTAAGCTTTTTGTGGTCTTTTTCTTCATTGTAAGATGGTTGAAAAATAAGAAATAAATTCTCAGAAGAATCAGAGAAGATCAGTTGAGGAATGAGACCTACAGAACATCCATATGGATGGAAAACGACTTTATTTTCTGTCCTAGGGTTTTTGAAGCCCTGAACTAGACAGCACAGCACTGTGTCTGAAACAGAAATGTCTGAGTCAGATCATGACAGAAGTGATGCCTTCCCCATAGAGATTTCAAGGAGCTCTGAGATAAACTAGGCTTCAAGATATAGTAAAAGCAGGGATAAGATATGAAAGAAAAATAAGAAAGGAAAACTCCTTACAGGAAAACGTCAAACCTAAGGAGGCTCAACAGGAAACAGGCAGCAATACTTGGCGAGTCTTGTAAGGACTCAGATTTTGCAGATATGACACATTAATAACAAAGTCATTAAATATTTTTTCTCTTATCTCTGGCATTTGAAATCCAACAGGTTTTTTTGGGGAGATACATCAGGAGAGCGTAGAATGAAAACTGGGCTCCACATGACGAGGTTGTTGGCAAAGACATCCTGGAGAAAAAGATTCTTAAATCTTAGAGTAGAGAGGGCATGAGATATCTTCTGTGTCACCTTCCCCTTTCGTGAGGAAAAAAAGCAGGCAACAAGTCCAGGTGATGTGTCAAAAGTAGAAACAGTTGAAGCAAAATTAGGAAAAAAGGAACAAGCTTCAGTATCATTGAATCAATGCCAGATGTGCGCAGTGAGTAAACAGGACTCAATCAGGCCACCAAGAGGAGATGAAAGGATGGGAGATAACTCTTGTCCCTCTCATGCTGCTTGGGCACAGCATGCTGGAAGGCTGCACAGGGTGAAGGATGCCACTTAAGGATCAGTGCCAGACTGCTAGGAGGCCTCCTCTTTGTGTCATGCAGTAACAGAAAAAAGAAACACTTCATTTACCCTTTCATATTGGTAAAGCCAACCACAACTCACCCTATCTGTTTTAAGACTAGTGTTTGTTGGTTGTTTTGTTGAGTTTTTGTTTTGTTTTGTTTTTTATCTGCCTCTTATGAGACACTTTATTTAATTAAGAATATTCATTAAATATTCATTTCCCATTTTTAATCAGCTCCTTGACTAACCAGTTACTATATCACACTGTTTTTGCTATAAGAATAAATAGCATATAATATTCAAATCTGTTCTTGAAAATGAGTGGACTGTACCCATATATGGAGGAAAAAAAATTTCTTGGCCTTCTAAGTATCATTTTCATGATCCTAACATCATGCACATTTTGGAACTTAAGTTTAACGTCAGACATCTTTTCAACTGGACAAAAATGGCTCTGCTACAGAATTTTATCATGTTTTGGAATAATGTACAAAATAGACGGCCCAAAACCCCATTACATTTAAAATACAGATCTATGAAAAAACTTAACCTGTAACTTTCCAAGCATTTTTAAGTTCTCTGCTTTCTTTACTGATGTTTTTACAGATCCCATTGGCTGCATGATAACACAAATCATTCCTTTCCAGGTTTATTAAAAGCCAAGCTGTTCAGGCGAGCATCTCAAGTCGCCCAATATGAGTAGGCCAATCCGACCTAATGAACCCAAGAAAAGCAACTAGGAAACAAACATGCCGAAGAAAGACAAATAGCCAAGAAGAATGACACCCTAATCACAAAAAAAAAAATAACCTTGAGTTTATAACTAAAGGTTTGGATCATCAGATAAGTGTACAATCGCAACCTTGAGCAAGGAACTTTGACGGATAGTTCTGATGATACTTTATCTGCAATAACATCTGCATGTCTGAGAGCATCTTTCCCAAAAAGAGTTTAAGCAGCTGGAATCAGTTAAAAGAAAAGCAATAAGGAGAATGGTGCTGGAGAAACTAACAAAGATTAAAATAGCTCAATATGCGAAGCTTGGCTAAGCAGCAAACTCCACAAGAAGAAAAAAATAGCGTACAAATATGTAGAGCATATAAACACACAGAAGAGGTAATCGGTGAGGATTAGGTGGGTGATAGGTTAGTAGAGTCACAGTACAAAGATAAAAAAAGAAAAATGAAAACAAAGGACAAAGTGTAGTTCAGCTGATAAGAAAAATTTTTTAGGCAGCAACATCTACTCAGCTGTAAAATATTCCCCCAGAGGATAAAGAAGTTCCATAACCTATGATATTTTAAATCCACTCTAAATAATTACCTAACATAAAAATAAATGTAGGAAACTTTTGGCTATGGACAAAGTGACCTAGTCCACTCCTCTATCTTAAACGTTCAAAGTTCAACTAATGTCAATCTCTTCTCCAAAGCCCAGCTTCATCAAACAGTGGAATTTCTAATGTTTCATGACCCTCTAAATCACAGTCCTAGATATGTTACTTCACATGTTCATCATTCAACATTAATAGTATAATTTTCACTATGCAATACTGATAAGGAGATTTAATATATATAAAAGAAAAAGATCTGAAAATGTATTATCAGAGTCACAGGTGTGCTTTGAGATGAGAGAGCAATTATCAAGATTATTATTATAGTACATTAGTGTCTAATGGTGTGTGATAAGGATTGTAAAATACCTACTATGTACTTAGCTATCTTTCATTTGTTGTTTAGTGACAAAAAAGAAAATTATCTGTATTGTAGGTATACACTGAATGACTGGGAAAATAGAAATCAGTATCAAGTGCTTAAAGATGTAGAGCAGAAAACTAACAACACATAAACAGAAAAAAACCCACTTTTTCATTTTTATAGATAGCAGTGGCAGCTTTGGAAAAAAAAGACGAAGAAGAAGGTGCTGAGATGGTGTTCTGTGTAAAGCACTTTCTGTTTCGTGGGGTCTCTTTAAGAAAAGGTGGTAGAGTGTGTGTGTGTTCATCCTGCACACACATGCACAAAGGAACACCAATTTTATACACAATTTTTAAACAAAATGCTTTTCTTTCACCACAATTGACTTTTTGAGCAAAAGATGTCTGGCTGAATCAATTTAAACAGCAACATGGAACTTGGCAGCAATCCATTTCTGCTGAGATTAAACCAGCTGCTATCAAATCCATTGATCCTTTTAGCTATTGATTTGTTAAATTAATAAAAAACAAAGTTTTAGAATGTGAACAAATTCACGGTGCTGAGGAGACAGGATTTTGACAAGGTCTGCTGCCAGACTAATCTGGTAACACTGTCAAATAAAAGAATCACACATGATTTAAAATATTAAAGATTTTCAATATGGCAGGTTGCTCAAAACATGTTTCCAAACAGAAATGTGACCTGCTAGAAAAAAGTTCTCATAATTAAAATAATATACTACTGATTAAAGAAACTTTGCCAAATTTGATGCTTCTATTTTCTTTGAAAAGCCAAAATATCTTTAAGAGAAAATAACATATTCTATTCTTATTACAAAGAATATTAGAAAGAAAAATAAAATCAGGACCAAGTCCTCACTATGCAGCTCCCAGCTTTTGTTCTCAATCAAAAGAGTGTATTTGCAAATAGGTAGAGACTCTGCAGTCTAAACATGCCATCCCCTTACTAGATACCCAATCTGCATCACTGGCACTCAGATTTTGCTGTCTCGTCCCTTACTTGAGCCATTACACCCATTAGGACGTACTCGTTTTCTCATGAATTCAATTCACATAAATGAATGCTTGTGACTCAGAGGGCCACAACTACAGCTGTGTAATAGGACTGCCAAACTGACAGAGTGACTTCTCCTGCTGATGGTGTTTAGAACAGATTTACCTCCAAAATAGTTTTTCCCTGGAAAATGCTAGTTGCAGAAAAATGGATGTTTTGGAAAGAAAAAAGCTGTAACAAATCTGTAACAACCTGCCTGTTTTCCTCCCAGCTGTCCCGAAGAACTGCTGGGGATCTCAGGCTGTGAACAACTTGAGCTCCAACAGGCCGACTGAGGACAGAGGTGCCTTGTAACAACTTCCAGCAGCTCAGAGGTGAATTTGCTGAGTAGAGTGCATCAGAGGAAGGAATTAAAAGATTTTCAGCCTTTCTGTCTCCAGGAAATGGATTGAGGTGCTGGATTCCCAGCACAAAAGTTAAATAAGCAAAGTATATAGGAAAAAGTAAATACCATCATTGAAGAAGGCAGCCTCCCATTTGGAAAATTTTCCAGAAAAAGAATTAGCCATAAGATTAGTGATTGCTCAGTTTAGCCTGGCACACCACTCATAGATGAGCTCTGTAAGCTGCATCAACATTTAAGAACACGAATACAGTGCATTAGTAAAACTTGACAAAGTAGAATGAGAAATGGAGGCAACACATGACTGACTCCAGCTTTATCATAGGCTTCCCGAGGAAAAGGGAGACTGAGGACTTAACATTGTCAGGCTCTGGCTGCCCAAACTACTCTACAATAATCCATAGCTGCAATTGCTGAAAAGCACTTTCAAACCACACATCATTCCAGCTGTATAAGCAAAGAGATTTATACATACAGATGTACATATAAACACCCAGCTTCTATGTTTTTTAATTACTGGTGAACAGTCTCAGTGCACTTGACTGGAAATACAGATTTCTGTTTGAATGGCTTTCATGAATTCACTGCAGTCTTTACTACAGGTTTCTCAAACGGGATAAAGAGGATGCACGGTGATGCACGAAGTGTTGTAGGGGGTTACTGGCAACCTACATTTTCTCCTCCAAAGATTAAACTAGAAAGTGTGAAAATTGAAATATAGGGGCAACAAACCCTAGACAACTTCCACCCACAAAAAATTGTTTGTTTTACTCGTGGTCTTACTATTACTTTGGCATATGGCTCATTCTTATTATATCTGATGTTTATACTCTTCATATAATATCTAATATCAATTCATTATTGATATATTTGAAGTATAAGATATACGTAAGATTAGTATCTTCTCATTCTACAACATGCTAATAGTGCCAGTGTTCAAATAGTAGTCTCTTAAGTGGCCAGGTGAACAGTTTGAAATAAAACATTTGTGTGCCATGCCAGCAGCTGAGAATACTATTTAATGAAAAGACATAGCTACAAAGAATTAATTCATCGCTATTGACCTAAGCATCTTGGTAAGTTTGAAGGAAGCTGTAGACTTTGAATTTCTTGTATTTTTCATTCCATCAGGTTTACTCTTTTCACTGCAAGGGTGACAGAGCACTGGCACAGGCTGCCCAGAGAGGTTGTGGAGGCTCCTTCTCTGGATACATTCAAAAGCCGCCTGGAGGCGTTCCTGTGTGGCTGCCCTAGGGGATCCTTCTCTGGCAGGGCAGTTGAACTAGATGATCTCTAGAGGTCCCTTCCAACACCCAGCATTCTGTGATTCTGTGATACTCTATTACTAAAAACATGAACATGGGTACAGAGCACACTAGACAATTCAAATTCAAGGAAAACAATGTTTGTTTAGGTATATAGGGATATCACATGTGAAATAATGGAAAATTATAAAGACCAGAAAATCCAGGTAAGTATTAATGTGAGTCTTGAGGAAATTCATATACTTACAAATTTGCACTGGCCATGAAGTTCCTGTCTGAACAGAAGTAACCCAAGGTGAAAGCTACAAATGGCATGCAGCCTGTGCATTAAAAATGTAAATATCCTTCATTCTATAAAACTATATATGTGTTTAACTACACTATGCAACTGGTCATCAGCACAGCAAAGAAGAGGCAGTGATGAGTCTCTTCTTCATAGACAGCCAGTTTAGATATTGATAAACAGAATTATAGAGATAGCAACTCTTCCTGTTATGGTAGTTCTTCTATATGTGCACACACCACATACACATACAAATAAATCTGTATGGATCGAGTAAATAAGGAGAAATAAAACTAAAAGTAGATAGCTTATTCATAGGCATCAGTAGTGATGAGAAGTTGACAAAACACCTGAAACGATTTTGAACTGATTAAAAAATACTTTAAAGTTATCTGCTATTTTTCTATTTCCATTTATTCATTATTTTGCATTTGAACATCTACAGGTTGGAAATGTGACATAATCAAACCAGCTTTCAACTGTATTTAAAGTCAATTTCCCTTCCTAATCCTGATTCAATTTAAAATGTATTGTCCTTTTGAGTGGAAACCTACCTTAACGTGAAGATGGTTAAAACTGATAGTCATACCAAATTCTCAATATTTCCATGACATAACGGTTTACATTCAAGCTCCGCAGCGCAGAAGTTCTTCTTTCTGGGTATTTTAAAGGCATCTTGAATGACATAAACTTGATGCAAGATCAGGCCTTTGGCACAACTGCCATAGCAACTTAGAATTACATTAGTGCTCAAACAACCATGAAACATTCAGTAAATTTCACTAATGTGATTATATCAGACAGAAGTTGTGTTTTATTTAGTCACATTCAAACTTGATGCATCCCAGGGCCATCAACAAGAAAGTAAATGCTGTGACTGTGAGATGAAACAGTAGATGTTACATATTTAATATAAACTTCTACGCCTCTTTGAACAATAAACTGTACTGAGGATAGGTTATTAATGTAAGAATATATTAACATCTCCCCCACTCCTTAAAAAAAGCCATTGATCGCTCTGCTACCTTTCGTGTTCAGAAGAGAGATAATGTTATCTTACCTTCTAAAGAACAGTGACTCAAATAATATCGTATCTTTTAATATAACTGCATGAGCTTCAACAACTGCATGCGCTTCAACAAGTCAAAATGCA
>NW_009713176.1:0-12655 GCF_000703405.1 Apaloderma vittatum | reverse complement strand
TAGATCCTAGGAGTCCTTCGGCCGTCAGAAACTTGCAGCTGGTTTGGCTGAAAGGCGTGAGGGTTAGGATGTCCCCGGGAATGGGGCGAGTGGGGATTGTTTTCCGGCAGCGGCGGCGCTGGAACGTCAAACCGTCATTGAAACAGCGTTCCTGGCAGGACAACCATGATGTGTCACTAGAAGGCGGGGTAAGATACCGCGTGTCCTTAGAGCACTGTGAAAGAGGAGACAGTCGGAAGAGTTTTGCAGTTGTGCTCTTTTGGTTTTGTGGTTTTCTTCCTTGTTTTCACAAATACTTTCTTTATGAAGCAGTAACTAATGACAGAGCAAAGAAAGCTCAGGGGGTTTTTTAAGAAGTGTTTCTCTGCAGTTTTCTATGCGTTTTTCTCATTGATGACTTCATAAAACCTTCCTTGTCCTTTAGTATTACATTTAATAGTGTAAAAATCACTCTGTGAATGCAAGTTATACATAAATTGGGGGCGAGAGGTTTGGTTTAAGTATAGAGTCACGAGTAAAGAAGTTGAAACATGAGCCTTTTGGTGCCTGCGATGGTGAGAACGCAGCAGGGAAACCTGACGTGCTTCTGTTTTAACAGAACTCTGTCGGACGAGTCCTTTGCCCTCACCTTGTTGTATAAAGATCCTAAGCTCCAACGTGGTGTAACTGCCTCTTTGCTTTTCTTTCTGAGATTTAATTTTTGCTTGGTTCACATAGGAGCCTGCTGTCCGCTGTGTGCTGGAATGCTGAGAATCTTATACGACAGAGACAAGCTGGATACATTTGCAAGGGTAAACAGTTCAATCGTGCCTCATGTTAAATGGGAAATTCAAATTACCGTATTCTCTGTCCCCAAAAGTTAACACAGTCTAAATCCAATTTTTTTTTTCAGTAGATACTGTGTGATTTGGGCTTTTTTTCTTTATTTCTTAGTATCGGGTATAGAAATTGAATCGCAGCGCAAAGCAAAACGGAATTAGAGTAGGCACAAAGAGGCAGTTGTGTTACAACTTTACAGGTTTGCAGTAAAACAACTCGTAATAGTAAAGATGAAGCAGAACGCTTCATTTTTGGCACGACATCATGGCAGAACAGAGCGTGTGACCAGCGTGCCTGACGCAGCTGAAAAGTAAAAATCACTAAATAGGACTGGGTTTTAGCTAAACCCAGGACAGCAGCCAAAACAATCCATGTTTGCGTCTGCATGTGGGTTTGGGGTTTTTTTTTTAATATCAAGGAGAAAGGGAATTTCACTGAAACATAAACAGGTTAATGTGACTTTATACTATGCTTAGAAGTGGAGGTAATTAGCTATTATTGTAAAAACACAGGAAAATTCAGCTCAAATGTGACCCCTGCCTCACATTCAGTGGTTTGGATGTTTAGGGCTGGTGGGTTTTTTTTAGAATCAGGATCAATTTTGTTAGAATGATGCTTTAGAATCATAGAACAGTTGAATCATTTAGGTTTCTTACTGGAGACTAGAACTGAGTAGTTTAATGGTCAGAGCAGATTTCCTGGCATGACAGCAAGGTGTTCAAACCGCCGAGGAGAAACGTAATTTCGCATAATCTCACATCATCCGTGAAGCCCTTTGGTTTTTTTCCCAGGTAACAAATAAAAAGCCTATAACGGTTCTAGACATCCTGGAAAAAATCCGCCTGCATGTCTCGGTGCCCCAGTGCGACGTGTTTGGGTACTTAAGCATAGAATCCGAAATTGTGATTCTCATCATTCCCGTGGATCAGAACCCCAAACCGCTGCAGGTAGGTTTGTTCACCCGCCGTGGATTTCATTCATTTTACTTGTGCGTGCTTCACCGTTTTCGACCCAGCAGTTTTAAACTGTGTGTTCTCCTGCGTGCTGAATAGCCGGGGATCTCTCGAGTGACTCAAATACTCATATTATGGGTGGCAAAATGTGTCTAAAGAATCCTGCTTTTCTGATAATAGACTGAAGTACACGTCATGTTAGGGTGAAGCACATCACACCTGTTGGTATCGCACATCTCGCGCGCCTCGATGTTAAGCAGCAGCTCGTACGGAAGAGGGTCTCTTGATACTTTGATACTATCCTGGGTCCACCCTGGTGTCAATATTCCTTTCCGTAAAGGTTAAGAAGTCCCAGCAGATCCCAAAATGCTATCAGGACGTAGAAAGGAGATGATAACATGCTGCTTCCACGGGAGTTTTCATGGTACCAAAGTCTACAATAAGAGCTCCGGGATATTTTCTAAGCAATGCTCCCAAAAATTTCACCCATCTTGCGTGCTGATGGGAATAACTTGGAATTTCTTTCCTCAGTTTTGCTATCCTGCAACATTTCTTGGCATTTTACATGGCAAGATGAGAAATAATAACTTTTTTTTCCCCCCCTTAGATCGAAGCCTGCAATAAAGAAGCAGAAAAGATAGAGTCTCTGATAAATTCAGACAGCCCGACTTTGGCGTCACACGTGCCGCTCTCGGCTCTAATCGCGTCTCGGGTACAAGTTTCCTTCAGCATTTCTTCTCCTTCTGTTCAAGTGGTGCCTGCTCTGCGCTCCCTGTTCATGAGCCTTTTATTCACCTTGTCAGCACTAATCTGTCACATCTGACTGCTTAGAGAACACGCGTGAGCATTGCAGTGGTTTATATTGCGAAGGACGGTCGGAGTTGTTGGTCACTCAACCAGAAAACAAAAATTACAGAAGGTCTAACGAACTAACATTGGTCGATGAAGAACTAAAAGTATTAGGAGTAACGTGAAAAGAGGATTCCTTGATTCGTTACTAGTCTGACGACTGTTTCAGCACAATTAGTTAGTTCTCCATTGGTCTTGGAAACATAAAAATACTCTGGAAGGTTCCACTGTTACGGATTTATGATTTTTGCGAGAAAGGATCTCACAGGGTTTTTCCTCAGCAATGAACAAAACAGTATTTTGAGTTTCTTGAAGGATGTGGGTTTCCTACAACGCGGAGGCGTATCAGTGACAGTGGAAAGCACGCACCTCTCTGAAACATCTGGGGTTTTTTGGAAGAAACAAATTGCTGCTACTTAATTACCTTACCAAAAATTGAAGAGTTTATTCTCCTGTAAATACGCTTTTGTATTTTATGATGAAGAAAACTCGCCAGCCCTGGGCCTGTCTCAGCAGCCGGCTTTGCTTGGACTAGTGGAGATGTGCAGGACGTTGGGCTCAGCGCTCGGGAAATGACAATCAAGCTCTGTGCTAGTACCTGACTTTGATGAAGAAATAAGCTCTTTTGATAGTTTTGTACATTTCAGAATCTCGTATTGGATGCAAAATTATAAAGAGTCTCAGTCTCTCTATTTAAGTGCCATTTAAAATATTGCAGTATTTGCATGTTATCTAATGAAATCTATACTTTAAATGTTTATACAGACAGTATGGTTTATTCTTTATTGTATTTTATGCACCTGACCTTAGTCTACATGAAGTATTTTATATCAGTATTATGATAACCAACTTGTGAAGTATACACAGAAAAAAAACCTTATTTTTTGCCAAAATGCTGAACTTTGAAAGAAAGCACTGAAAACTTTTTGGAACGTGTGTTATGTTGTCGTGGCATGTTTGTAGCAGTTATTTTCTGCTGAATCTTTTAAATGCAAAAAGTATTAAAGCTTTTTATTTTAATAAAACACTTTGTCATGTGTCCTTCTACGGCTTCTCTGAGGGGCAGCTGGAAATCGGCACTAACATGTAGGAGGTGTGTGTGTGTATGTGTGAAAGAAGATGTAGATATAAATACATAAGGAGAGATATATATATATATATATATATATACGCTCTCTGTTTAGCTTCTGAGTACTTCTGGAAGACACGTGCACATTATCGTCAAGGTCTGGAGATGAAAATTCTACTGAATTTATTCATAAACCACTAAAAATCAAGAATTAATTGCTCAAGAAGACATGGCTCAAGGGCACCTCAGAGCCTTACCAGCCCGATTGTCACTGAAATATTTACAAAACATGATTTTCTTGTCTGCTGAAAACCAGAGTTAATAATTAGCAGCGTCACTTCATACCCTGTCCTGCTTTGTGCTCCTTGACCCAGTGACAGAACTTGGAGACTTGGGCCTCTCTGGATTGAAAGGTGAATTTTTATTCACACATCCTTACTGAGGTTTACGACGCTTTTCCACCTCTTCCTTTCCCACGGAACAGGATGTTCCAGGAATTTTCACCACCACCACTCTTTCTAGGACGCCCCACGACTGCTGACGTGAGCAAACAGAAGTCCGCGAGGGCTTTGTTGGATTGTGGGCAAGATGAATTTGTATTTGAAATCCGGGCTGTAGGGTGACCCACCAGTCAAATGGAGCCCAAAAGGAAAAAAAGTAGCATTGGGGAAAGAATCGCTTGTTTAGGTTGGAGAAGAGCTCTGAGCAATTGTACTGGGTTTGCCTGGCCAAAATTTGGTAGCAGTGGGAGGGTTGTGGGGGTGGATTTTGCAAGAAGCTGCTCAGAGCTTCCCCTGGGTGTGACAGAGCCAACGCCGGCTGGCTCCAACGGCAGCCCCGCCACTGATCACAGCTGAGCCCATCCGTGACGATGGGACAGGAACGCCTCTGGGATAACGTATTTAAGAAACGGGGAAAAACCGCACCGCACGACAGCTGGCAGAGAGAGAGGAGTGAGGATATGTGCAGACACCGAGGGCAGCGAAGAGAGGGAGCGGATGTGCCCCTGCAGCCCGTGGAGGTGTCGGGGTGTCGATGTCCCCCCGGTGGCCCGTGGAGGACCCTGTGGCGCGGCCGGCTCCTGGCAGGACCTGCAGCCCTGGGGAGAGAGAAGCCCGGGCTGGGGCAGGCTGGTGGGCAGGACTCGTGTGATGTCACGGGGCGCTCGCGCTGGAGCAGTTTCCCCTGAAGGAAGGACCCTGTGGGCTCACGCTGGGGCAGTTTGTGATGAATTGTCTCTCAGGAGAGGAGCCACGTTGCAGCAAGGTGTGTGAAGATCCTCGCCCGTGAGAGGGACCCCACAAGGGGCAGAGTGAGGAGTCCTCCCCCGGAGGAAGAAGGAGCGGTGGGGACATCAGAGGAACTGACCCCAACCCTCATTCCTGTCCCCCTGCGCCACTCGGTGAGTAAATTGGGGTTGATGTTAAGCCCGGGAAGAAGGGAGGGCTGGTGGGCAGGTGTTATTTTGAAGATCTGCTTCTATTTCTCATTACTTTTCTCCAACTGGATTGCTCGTGAATTTAATTCGTTTCCCCAAATCGAGTCAGTCTTGCCCAGGCTGGTAACCACGGGTGATCTCCCTGCCCTTATCTCAAACCACGGACCCTTCATCAGATTTTTCTCCCCCGTGTAGCTAAAAAGGGAGAGTGACAGAGCAGCTGTGGTGGGCACCCGGCCGCTAGGCTGTGATGAGTGCTATGATTATTTAACCTCTCAGTGAACTTTATGGCAAATTTAAGGGGTTTGCCCATAGCCTCCTGCATTTTTGCAGAGCCATCTCCACCTCCTTTTTCCCGCAGCGGGTTGTTGCTGACGCTTGCCCAAAGACGCTTCCTTCCGCTGGTTTTTACCACAGGGTGACGTTACCAACTCCCGCAGCTTTTCAGGAGCAGCAAGGTGGCTGGCCAGAATTTCCAGGCTGTCCCACGTACCTCCTTCTTGCCTGAGGTGCCCGGTATGCCTTTTGCTGTCACCCGTGTGACCTTAACAAAAAAGAAGTCTATTCTTAAAAAAGAAAAGATTAAGTAATAAATTACAGAGCTGAAAACTAAGCAACAAGAAGCCAAAGGAGCCAAGAGAAAAGAAAAAAAGGAAAAAAAAAAAATAATGCTTTTCAGATCGATATCCCAAAACTAGAAAAAACCCACAAGGTTTTGCACGCACAAACTTTTCTCTGGATGCAAAGCAGCAAACGTGACACCAGATCCGCTGCTTTGTCTCACTCCTGCACAAAACATCACACTACGCTTGGCATTTACTTGGGGTTTCACTCCTACTTCTGCAGATATTTCAAGAATCCGGGGTGATGAGGGACAGAAGCGCTCTCTGCCAGCCCGCAGGATACCTGTCTTGGTCGTCGGCATCAGGGGCTGGCTCACCCTCAGCGCCCAGCGACTCGGCATGGCAGACTGGAAATCATCCCTCCAAGGACAAAATGTCTTCGGGACCCAACCACCCTCTCTTTCCAAATTACATTGCAAAAAAAATGGCCCTTTGCTTCCCCGCCTTTCCTTAATCTCTAAATATTTATTGAGGACTATCCAATTAACTGACACACAGCTAAGGAATCCCAGGTCAAGTGGTGATGAATGATGTTTGGTTTAATCGTCCTGGGATTGCGTCTGTTTTTACACCTAGAGTTGGGATGGCTCAGGAGCGTAGGACATCGTCAGCAGTGACGATAACGCAAATGGGGGATTCTATAGGGATAACAACTCGGTGATCTACTTCGAGCAGTCGGAAGTGTCCGGAAGGTAAATCTAGTGTGGGGATTATGACAGATCTTTGAAGTCTGTGTATTCGTAGGATCAGTACCATTGGTGGCCAATGGCTTTAAGGGTAAGGTCTGGTTCGTCAATCTCATCTATTATATATAGGATTTGTAGTGACGGGAGGGCTAGTAGGATGAGTACGATAGCTGGAAGGATTGTTCAAACTAGTTCTACTTCTTGGGCATCAACAGTGTTTGAGGAGAGTTTTTCTATTAGTATCAGAGCTAGAAGATATAGGACTAAGGTGCAAATTGCTGGTGCAACTATAAGGGCGTGATCGTGGAATTCAACAAGCTCTTCTATAATGGGGGAAGAGGCATCTTGAAATCCAAATTGTGAGTGGTTAGCCATGTGAGATGTATAGTGTCATTACCTATAATTTAGCCTTGACAAGGCTATGTAATTTATTTACTAACACCTCATAAGAAAGAAGCATGAGTGGTTAATGCAGTTGGCTTGAAACCAGCGTATGAGGGTTCAACTCCTTCCTTTCTTGGACTTGGACGAACGCTGGTTCCTCAAAGGTATGGTGTGGGGGTGGGCAGCCGTGAATTCATTCAATATTGGTAGCAGTTAGTTCTGGTTGTAGAACTTTTCGTTTGGACGAAAAGGCTTCTCAGATAATGAACATTAGTATGATAACGGCAGTTATTGAGATCAGAGAGCCAAGAGAGGATATTGTGTTTCATAAGGTATATGCATCTGGGTAATCTGAGTATCGTCGTGGCATCCCAGCTAGGCCTAAGAAATGTTGGGGGAAGAAGGTTAGGTTGACACCTGTGAATATGACCCCGAAGTGGGTTTTTGCTCACGTTGGATGTAGGGTGTAGCCGGTAAATAAGGGGAATCAGTGGGTGAAGCCTGCTAGAATGGCAAATACTGCCCCTATTGAAGGGACATAGCGGAAGTGGGCAACTACGTAATATGTGTCGTGTAGAGCAATGTCTAGTGAGGAGTTGGCTAGGACGACCCCTGTGAGGCCTCCAATGTTTTATCTTCCCATCGCCTCTGCTCTACTCAGACTGTGCTCAGTGAACACAACACATCCAACCTTAGGAGCGCTAAAAACAGATCAAAAAATGCAGCGGCCCCATGAACAGAGACGATCCTCTGCAGTTTTCTCCGCTGGCTGCGATTTGGGGATTTTTGATGGGCAAACAGCACGTGGACTGGAATAAAGTCAGCAGCGAAAGCCTGCAGCACACAGCCGGCCGGGCGAGCAGTAACACTTCGTGATGGTTTTAGATATAAATCCCACGGAGTTTCAACCATAACTTGAAAATTCAATGTACAAATTACACAAAAAATAAGGATCTCCCTATTGTTAGGGAAAACACACCCATTTTCTTGACATTTTGTTGCCTTGACGTACATCCTGGGGTTTTGCTTTAAAAAGAGTAATTTTCCTTCGACTATTCTGTTTTTTGCTCCTCTGACAAATTGTTCATTCAAATGTGTTGATTTGATACACAAAGGGGAAAACTACCATGTTGTCTTTTCAAAGTTGCTTGTTCCGACCTTTTTTTTTGGTTGGTTGTTTTTTTTCCCTTCACCACCGTAACGCGGTAGAGCTCCTTCCTGGATTCGCGGAGTTGAGGACGACTGTGTCTTCGAGAGGGGCTTTACAATGGTCCTTTGCTCTGGGGTACTGCAACATGAAAAGTTAAAAGCTCACCCATTATGTCTTATCGGCAAACTTAGAAGCAGTTAATGTGAAACGGGGAACGTGGAAGCCTTGCAGGGCTTGTTGCTTTTTGTTAAAGGAGAACCTTCGGTAGACTTTAAGAAACCAGTTAATGTGCTGTAGCTCCATCGGTCCAAGCTGGTTGCTCTCAGGTTGAACTGTCTGAACTTGAATTCCATGTACGCAAACGTCCTTCAGAAATCATCACCAGGGTAACAACCCTTTTGTAGGGAAGCGAGCACTGAAGCTCTGCTTGGCAGCCTCCATCGGCAGGGATTTACAGCCCCGAGGATCCCTGCCAGGAGGATTTCCCAGCCGGGCAGGCGCAGGGCTGCCCAGAGCCGGGCTGGCGGCCGCAGTGACCGAGCTTCTTCCAGCTCTCGCCGGGAGGTTTCGCGGGTGGAACCGGTGAGGCTGGGAAAGCCCTTCAGGTGTGCCAGGAGATCTGTCAGCCGCGTTTGCCGCTCGGAGTGACGCAGCAGCTCCCGTACAAGCAGTGTCAGAGCAGAGCGGAGCTGGCACCAGAGGCAGGGGCGGGGGGGGGGGGGGGGGGCGGGGCGCTTTTAGGAGGTGTGTGCGGACGGGTGGGGTTGGGTCTCTCTCATCTTTAACCTGTGATAACAAGCTCGGTTCCTTCCAGAGCGCTTGGGGCTGTCGGGAAGCCGGAGGAGACACGAGGGAGAAAAGGGTAAAGATACGTTGGGGAAGTAGATCGGTAACTCTGAGTTGGCAAGTTCTAGCTCTCGTGGTATTAAATGAGACTTTATTATTATTTTTTTTCCTGAAATAATCTCATGAATGCTAATGAATAGAGCTGCGCGGGTGGTGCTCAAAGGCACAACTTGGGGGCTAAAAGATACTCTTCTGCTCACGCAGCCTCATTCTCACATTATCAAGATTTTGGCCTTTAAATATTGAATACGGGACAGAAGTAACACCCGTTAGCTCTTTTGTTTAAAGCTGGTATCCCAGTCTTACTAACAAGATGATATAAAAATTGAACAGCCTTCTGAATAACACAGGAAAAACACCAGAAAAGTTCCGCATGGAGGAGTGAGTATCTGTAGCCAACTCTGTCATCAAGCAGGAAAACAATGCGCAATGGTGCCGATCGACTCCGGAGTTTTAAAAAGGTGCCCCTTAAGGGCGTGTCCTGTGGTTTTCTCTTTGCTTTCATAGGGCATGGAGGGTCAGGAACTGCCTTGTGTGCTGATTGACTCTATAGGGGGGGAGAGCGGAGTGTATGAAGACCATATCGAATTCCTGGAGAAACATTTTCATCTCATCACCATGAAGGAATATGTTGAAAACAAGCAATCCCTCAGCAAAAAGATCAGAGCTATTTACGTATGGTATCACAAACCGGTTATTAACGAAGAGCTGCTCCAGAGCTTGCCGAACCTGAAGATAGTTGCAAGCGCTGGAGTGGGAATAGATCACCTGGACCTGAACCTCCTCTCCAGCTACGGGGTGAAGGTGTCCAACACTCCATTCGCTGTTTCCACGGACACTGCGGACTTTGCGATGGCTCTGATGCTGGCATCTTCCCGCAGACTTGTGGAAGGTAATAAACTGCAATGACTTCAGCTGTTTTATAGAAAAAGAAAAAGTAGAAAAGTTATTTGCTTCTTGTGAATTATTCACTTCGTGTCCAGAAACGTGATGACGTTGCGATGCCCCTGCCTTGGCTTATGATAAAAAGTCGGGGGAAAAAAGTAACCAGATGGTAGGACGTCCTTCAGATGATGTATTTTCCTTCTTCTCCCTCCTCCAAGGCTACCAGATGGCAGTCTGCCCCGACACGGAGTACTTCCCCGCTGGCTGGCTGGGCGCTGAGGTTTCTGGGGCGACCCTGGGCATCGTAGGAATGGGGACCATTGGCTACAAAGTGGCCCAGAGAGCCAAAGCCTTTGAAATGACAATTTTGTACCACAACAGGAATCGGAGGTAAAGCTGGTTGCGGCTCTGTGGGAAGGATGTTCTCTCACTGCTTTCTCATGTTATTTGGACCTTTCACTGGACGATGCGCTCCCTGTGCAGTTATTTCAGTGGTGAAGCACGTACGCTTTCTTCAAGGTGGTCATTAATTTCCCAATTTACGCAGAATAAAAGCCAGGGATAGAAGTGATACATCTCACTGGTGTGCCCGGGACTCAGCGCCTTCCTGTCATGTTGGTGACCTCTTGCTGTAGACTGAGGGGAAAAAAGAAAAGAAGAGAAAAAAAAAGGTTTTCATTAGGAAAAACTACACTGAAAGGGTTATCAAAGACTGGAACTGGCTGCCCAGGAAAGTGGTTGAATCGCCATCCTTGGCCGTATTTAAAAGCTCTGTGGGTACGATGCTCGGGGACATGGCTGAGGAGTTAGAGGGGTCTTGTGGGTTTCCTCAGGGATTTTCAGACCACTTGCTTTTCACAAGGAAGGGAATTCCTGTCAAACGTCAGTCTTGGGTGGGAAAAGAATCCCCATCACAGCCAGAAGCTGTGACACAAAGGCTTTTGTTTCATTACTTATTCAGTGCGTTGAGAGGATACTCGTTTGTTACTTTCCATCCCCACAGGACTGCACTTCTGCTTCTAGTGTGCTTGGTACTGTGGGAAAGAGCCCAACATTTTTTGTGACTTTATTTCAGCCAGATAACTGCCTGACTGCTTTGCACTACGGAGCGAGGGAAACAATTTAAGGAACCTTTTCTCTCATGGTGATTCGAACTTTCTCTTGTTGCTTACTACTGGTGTTTAATTGGGGCTTTTTCGCCTCAGAAACAAGGACGAAGAAAGCGCCGTCGGAGCTATTTACTGCAAGAAGATCGACGACTTGCTCCAGCAGTCGGATTTTGTGCTGCTGTCTGTGATCCTGACTCCACAGACGCACAAGCTGATTGGGAAGAGGGAGCTGGAGCTGATGAAACCCACAGCTACCCTCATCAACATCAGCAGAGGTAGGGCGCAGAAAAAAACCGCTGCACTCTGGTCTGGTGGTGTAAAACATGCTGGGAAAATCCAACCTTAATAGAGAGTCACTCCAAAATTTTTTGGTAAATTCTCTGTTTATTATTATTATTATTATTTAGATGTTCATGGTTGTATCTCAGTGAAACATTTGTAATTACGAGCAAGTAAGTCTCTGAATAAAATGTTGGACGGTGGTCCCCGACTGTCCAACAACGATGCTTCCACCTCCCATTTCACTGCTTCTGCTTGGTGATCGTCGTGAGCCCTCATTGCTTGCCTGATCACCTTGCCCGAAAGGATGGCGAGAGAATGGTAGGGAATCTGGAAACTAAGAGTATCCTTCTTATTGTAACGCAGGGCTGGTGGTGGATCAGGATGCTTTGGTGGAAGCCCTTCGAAATGATGTCATTAAGGCAGCTGCGCTGGACGTGACGTACCCGGAACCTTTGCCAAGGTAGGGCACACATTGAAGTTAAATATGAGCGTATGTGCGCGGTCCAAGTTTGTGAGGATGTGATGAGCAGTCACCCAATTCCGTGAGTAAGAGTACGTGGTGTACGTGCACTAGTCCTACTGAAACAATGTCCCCGAGTCTTCCGTGCTAGCTAAGCAAAATTCACGATGACTCATTTGGAGGATTTATGGCATAAAAAAACCCACAAGCTAAGCATCAGTTTGAACTCCTCTGAGTAGGCTTAGGTCATGCAATTAGTTTTTATTTTTAATTATTATTTTCAGTGTTTCCCTGGCTCCCTTCAGGTGACCAAATATCAGATGTATGCTCCGTGAGTGATTACCTCAGCATCTCTTTTTTATTTTCCAGGGATCACCCTTTGTTAAAGCTGAAGAACGTGATAATAACTCCTCATATAGGCAGTGCCACCCGAAAGACACGCCGCGTTATGATGGAAAACATGACGGAAAGCATACAAGCGGGTCTTGCAGGTCTTCCTGTCCCCAATGAAGTGTTGCTGTAAAGCGGCCTGCATTTAATGTCGATGCCATTAACATTGATCCTGCTGTGAGGAAACTAATTACATCCCTCTTCATGTAATTATCCCACTATTTACATGGGTGTGTAGTGATCATCATCATCATCATGGCTGGGCTTCGCGCACGAAGATATGGGAAGGGCTCTACCCACACTTGCTCCAAGCTCGCTGATGGCTAAGAGGGCCGATGCGGGATGGGCAAGTCCAGTTGCAAAAGGCACAGCAGAAAGTCTCCTTAGGCGGCATCGGCGAGGCACGGCTCTTTCTGCGTTGTCTTTTCTCCTCAAGACTCATTCTACGTGTGTTCCCAAAGCAGGCAGCAGCGTTATGGATGGGGTGTATCCACGTCGCCTGATCGGAGGCCAGAGTGACCACTGCTGGCAGTCAATACAGCCAAATCTGAGATACTGCTTCAGAGAGTCCTTGTATCTCCTCTTTGGGGCTCCTCTGTTGCAGCAGCCGGTGGTGAGTTCCCCACAGAGCACAACCTTCGGGAGGTGGTGATCCTCCCTCCTGGAGACGTGCCCTGCCCAGCGCAGCTGCGTCCTCAGCAGCACGGCCTCA
>NW_009713175.1:8723-29444 GCF_000703405.1 Apaloderma vittatum | reverse complement strand
ATTCTGTGATTCTGTGATTCTGTGATTCAACGGGAGGAGAAAAAGTAACCAGAATGCCATGTTTCTTGCTCTCAGCACTGACTCTGCAGCAGTAATAATCTACTAAACAATTTTCACTGGTATACTAATGTTTTTCAATATAATGACTCACACAGCTCTGTTTTAGGGTGCTAAGTCATTCAGTTTTCTACACTGATGAAGGTGCATCCAGTTAAGGTTTTACTGGAACTTGAATAAAAACATATTGGAAAGGGAATAAAATAAATGAAAAACAGTATTTTCCCAAAAGAAAGTGTCAGTATGAACAAAGTAATTTGATGAGTTCATGTAGATTGTACAACGATGTATCATTTGCAAAGAAAATCCAGAACCAGTACTGCAAATCTGCATGCTCTGTGTGCATCTTCACTTTTGGGTGTGAGTAAATGTAAGACCATAACATTGGAGGAACTGCTTCATGCTTATCTTCCATAAGTAAATAACTTCTCAGCATGCTTAACAAGCCTCAGAATTGTAGAAAAAACCCCATAAATTCACAGTCATAATATGTCATGTAACAGATTAGAAGAGATTAGGGACAGCACCAGTGGAATATGGTCATATTCCTATTCAATTTGTGATCAAATATTAGTATACTCAATGTTCAGAAGCTATGTACTTGAGAAAGAAAATAAAAAAGTCAGTTGAATCTGTCTCATCTACATTACATACAGGAGAGAAGAGGGATGCGAAGATGGAGTGACTTTAGAGAGACATTATACGTGAAGCTGCTGGTCAGCATACAGAACCATATTCTCCTCATTTGCTATTGCACTATTAGCAGTAATACCACTAACATCTCATATAGAATAGGTTTGTTTGAAGCACACCTTAAGAGCAAGCTTCCAAAAAATTCTTAGTTTAAAACCTTCATGAAATTTTGAGTCTTTGAGACTGTAAATGTAGTTCTGCATGAGTCTTTATTCATAAAGAGAAATTAACTTTATGGAGAACCGTGGTATTAAACTATTTCATTGATAAGATACAACAGCTTTGCTATAAATAATTCTCCATCTTTTCCAGTACAAAGTGTACATATTTTCACTAATATTCACTATTACTCATATAAAAATAGCATTGAAAAGAAGATCAATATTATACTGGTATTCAAATATTTATTGCACCAACCTTTCCCTGCTGATTTCATCAGTTTTTGAAGAATTGAAGTTTCTTCTTTTTCTTTTTAAAGTCGTAATTCTGATAAAGCTAGATAGAAAGCACTTACAAAACCATTTTCTGATGAAAAGTAGAGACGTTTGCCAACAGAAATGTTTGTAATAACTCAGGAAAGAAACAACCTCATATGATTCTCTCAGTGTTGTAAAAAAATGGTGAGACTGAAAGCTCCCTCCCATGTTTCCTTTTCTGTCTTCAAGCACCAGAGGCCCTGAACATGACTGAACATTGCTGTTTCACCCTGATGTCACATCAAGAGCAAGGGGCTCTGGAGCAGGATTCAACATGTGATGAGGTGCAGGAGGGTTGGAGCAGGACAGCTACTATTATCTTCCTTGTAGCAAAGCATTGCTGGCACTTGGATACAAGGTGCTTGTATATCTTGTCTGTCTGTGGCTTTTTGTTACTCTCCTAATCAGCACTGTCAGCAGAGCTTCTCCAGATTTAGTTGAGGTCATTAATGCAGTCAGCATAGTAGCAGTGATATGTGTTTTAGCTAGGAACCAGATTAGGTAACGCACTGATTTATCCACAGTAGCGCTCCAGCTGTTGCTGCTGTTCTTGAAAAGGGTTTATCACATGGACAAAGGCCAGCATGTTTTATCTTGTAATTGTGATAGTCTAGGAGTACTAACACAGTTGTTTTCTACAGGTCACATTACAAATAATAATTCCTAACAGGATTGTGAGACTTTCTGATGCAGACAAACCAATTATATAGTCAGCTGTTTGTGATCCCAACCCCTTTTTGTTTTGCTTACACGGATGCAGATCCTGCAAATTCTCTTCACAATTTTGCTGTTAAATTCTCAGCAAACTCATCCTCCCAATACTGTTGCTTCTTGAGTGCCTCACCACTCTACCCTACTTTATAGTAAAAACAAACATCTGACAGGTCTTCCCTGTACTCATATCCTAGCCCACATCAACCATCCCAAAGCAACCTATCACCTTTGCTACTTTCAATAGTTCTATTTAGTATACTCCAAGTGAGGCATGCTGAATCAGAGATGTGAACTGCTCTGCTGATTTAATTTGCTCTTCTGTGAAAAGATCAGAATACAGGTTAAACTCTACCTGTATGGAACGCATAAATACAGGGATTGTTCGGTCCATATAATGCAAATATGGAGGAGCATATGTTACGAATGTCACCAAAGAACAGTCACTTCATTTGCCTTTTGCTGAGAACTCTCACTGTATGCCTCAGAGAGTTTACATAATTAGACAGACTAAAAACCTGCTTGGTCTGTTTCTTCGTACTATTAAGTCATTATTTTAGTCCCAAAGGCAGTTGTTATAAATGCCATTAACTGGATGATATGAATCATTCATATACAGGCATGTTTGGACTGTCATCTCAAGAAGAGGCCCATAATCAATCTCACATTGTTCAGAGGTCTGTAACCCTGTAAAATTTCATCTCATTTACAAAGTATTGATTAAATGGGTGTTAACTACCTGCAATTTAAGGTTAGCTAAGAAACACTAAGGTCGTTTATTGCTATTATAAATTCCTTCATATACTTTGAACTTCTGAATACTCTTCCTGTCTTTGGCATGCTAATGTCTCCCAGAAAGAACTTTCCCACAATGTCATACTTCTTAAAGTATCAGTCAAAGAATGTGTAAATAAAAATGTCAGAGAAAATATCTATATGTATTTCCACTTGTAAAACATCTTTGATCAATAGCTCGTAGAGGTTAGAAGATGGGATGTTAGATTAAGGTCACAGAAACAAACTTTCTTTTTATTCTACATGAAACCCTCTTCTTTAGGGAAAAGAAGTAAATTCAAAAGGTACAATACTAAAATCACCATGAAAATACAGTCATGGCAATTTCTTAGAGTGCCGCTTGCATCAGAGGTACTTATCATCACATCCTTACATTTGTTTTCAAGGCACTTTGGCAGATGCACTCTGGTCAAAATTCTGGTAATAAATATGATCTGCCCTCAAGCTCAACAAGGACAACTGGGAAGAATTCCAATTTTGACTTTGTCTAGGTTCTTTGTATCTTCTCAGACAAAGAAATCTTAACTAAGGAAGAAATGTGCTAGAAGATGACAGGTCTGTTACCCAGATGAATTAATTTTCAATCTTAAGGCTGAACCTGGAATTAAATCTATCCATTGAAAGATGGATGCTGAAGCAAAAACTGGAATAGCAGGAACACACATGAGTTCAGATCAAGAGATTCTGCTGGGGTTTTGTGATCATTGCACATCCCTTGCTTATTGTATCACACTGGGAAACTAAAGCCACTTAGATCCTTCACCTGAATAAATCCAGAAAGTGATAAAAGTGCTACCAAATGGGGCACAATCTGCCCAGACAGCACTTTTTAACCACTTTTTTAGCTTCTCTTTCTTTTTATGCAGGTTATCTACAGAAAATAGACTGATTACTGCTGTAAAGGAAGGATAAGTGTTTCCTGAAGAGTGGTTCCACAGGACATGGTCATTATGGTCTGTGCAACAGGCAGATCGTCTTTCCTGTGTAACCCTGGCTACATCAGCCTTGGGAGATATTGCATCCCACTATTCAGACAAGGTCCTGGCGTTTTGCAAGGAGTCCATGAACAATGAATAACAACAGATCTGTGCTTGCAGACTTCTAGTGAGTAACTATGTTGCCACACTTCAGCTACACTTCTTCACAATGCTGTATTTCAATTTTCACAACACTGATCATTAAAAATTGTTGTATACCTACTTAAAACCTCCTTTTACAACAAGCCTGGCAGCCACAGCTGGCTTTATGCTGACCTTAACATTCTTCTGTTCTTCCCATCTGCAAATACCTTGTCTAGTTAGTGCAGGGTCTTCTGAGTTGACAGTTTATAAAGGACCCAAAGCACATTGAAGTTCCAGCTGTAACTAGCATTTGTGACTGATGTGAGAATGCCACTCATAATTAGGGCAACTGTTGGACTGTGTTCACGTCATCACAGAATTTGTGGGGGAAAGACAAATGAGAAAATGGAGTACATGAAAGCAACCCTTCCCACGTATCTTTGAGAATAATCTGTTAGTTGCTATGAGGCTGATTGTGCAGGGAGAGAGGCCAAGGTTTTAGATGAACACAAGTGAAGTAAAGAGGGAGATTAGTGAGCACACAGGGGACAGATGGCTTTGTGATTGCTGAAAAGACTATGTCACTCAGATGATTTCTCCACCCCCAGATGCGATTACAGAAAATGAAAAGTTTGCTCAAATGATTAATCCCCCCAACCTTTAAAAAATTGGCTTGATATTGGTTGAATCACAACAAACACACTCATATCTTTCATTATCTCTTTAAATTAAGAATTGTCAGACAAAAAAGTTGATATATAAACACAGGAAGTTACTGTTCAGTGAGACTTTCCAATAATTTTAATTGGCTTGCAATAAATCAGATTAAAAACATTAAACATTGCTTGGTTTTGTGACAGACAAACAAACAAAAAACCCTCAAAACTGGAAAAGTTTAACTGAAAGACTCAAGACTATTGTGCTGTCTCTATCTTAACCACTCATAGAATAAGAAGGTTTTAAAAGTGCGGGAGTAAAATATAGCCCTATTTTTCATTCCACAAAATTGATATTGCACTGAAATTAGAGGGTCTTTGAGATGGCAAGCACATGCCACCATTTCCAGGAGTATGAGATTACTTTAGCTCCAGTTTTCTTCTGTAGTGTCAGGATGCTAGTGACTTTTCATACTTCTGACAGCTTATATAAAACACTAACTTTTTTCCATCAGCTATAAAATCACAGAGAAATGCAGAAGTGTAGCCAGGGACCATGTGCTGTCTTATCTACAGCTATTGCTGTACCAAGGCTTTGCCTCTATTTTCAGCCTGCAGATTGCTCTTCACTTCTGTGACCTACCTATACGTACGTGAGCTCAGCATATATGTACTGCTCTGGGGCCACTGACACAAAATTAACCGTATCTATATGTGTCTGTGTCACACACACAAAAATAATCCTAACATATTGTTTCCTGAACCTTAGTTTGCATTTTTTTTTCTAGTTTCTTTTTTTTTTTTTCCTAGTTTTCAGATTTAGATGCTGTCCTCCCCACAGGAACACTATGGTGCCCACACATTATTACAGCTGGTGAGCCACCACACAGGTGCTGGAGTATCTCCACTTGTGATTCATTACTGATAAGAGAAACCAGATGGACATACATTTGCTCGTATCTGTGTGTCACCACTTGCTGGTTTGATTACTTTAAATATGAGGATGAAAAACATGATCATTCAGTCAAAGTAGATGGTGTTAAAGATGCATGAAACAATGTGTTTAAAAGTACTGTGACTTCAGTTGTTCAGCCATATTACGTGGACTAATTAAGGAAAGCTGGCACGCACGCTGACAGAGCATCTTGTGGATAGCGTTCACCACAGCACAAAGTTTCGGTTGCCATGGGGATGCTAACTCTGAATGGACTGCTTTTGTGTATCCAAAACCTCAATCAAAATTTGTCTGAATATGTCTGTGCGTGGGTTTCTGTGTGAACAAAGAATGAAACTAGGAGATGTAAGATGATATCAAATAGATACGTGTAAGACACAAGGGAGTATCTGGATGATTACCCTAAGGAATAGGATCCTGGTCCTTTTGTTTTCTTGTATGTTTTGAGTACATAAATAATATTTTTAGCCTGCAAGCAAAACGTATAGATGTTGAGGGAGATCTGCAATTAGCAGACATTGGCATTGAGTTCACTGAAGTCAGTGAACTTATGGCAGACTTTGATTAGCTAAAGATGTCTTCTCAAAGGTCCTACGTGGGATGGTTTTGAGAGAATTCAACTGCACTTTCATTACTAGTTTCTGTTCTCCCCTGCCAAGGGCTTTCAAGTACTTATTGCCACTCATCAATATCCCCCAAGGAAATCTTCCTATGATGTCAAATTTTGGACTATTGACAAAAAAAAATGCAGAGCTCTAATAGATTTTTCCACCATTTAACTTAGCAGATTAAGTCTTCCTGTATGTTGAGTCACCTTACATGAAGATTCAAATTTTATTCCATAAGTTTCACTTGGACACATTATAATAAGCTGAAAGCTATATTAAGTAATATTAAATATTTAATCTATGATGACAGGTATTTTTGGAAGCTAATATAACAGTACTCATGAATGAGGAAATGAACTTTGACAAAATGAATGGTTTGACAGATGGTAGTTTGTTCAGAGCTCTTACTAACAGATGTTTGAATGAATGTTCTGCAAGACCTCTGTGTATTTTGGGTTTTATCATTTTATTAGCAAATAGCTATCACCTAGTGTATACTTGCTCTTAGAAAGCTCTTGATGTGGAAGCTGCTAATTCTTGCCTTTTTTGGAGAAAAAACAACACTTCATTAATTCCTGCTTTGGGATAAGAATGGTGGAATTTGGAAAACCTTTACTTGTTAAGAACATTTTTTGCATGTCACAGTAGCTATGAATAGTTTTGTGAGATTCACAGACACAGAATTAACTAGGCCAGTATTAGGGACTGAAAGCCCCAAAAATGTGAGTTTGACCACCAGAGATGGGATTGAAACCACAGATGATATGGGAGGCACTTGTGTAAAAAACAAATTAGGCCACAAATAAAACACGGATTCTACCTACCAGAAACATCATTTCAATATGTTTAGACTTAAAAGAAAGAAAAAAGAATAGAAAAAGAAAAGCATTCTCAGTAATCCTGAATAAATTACCAACATGGCTTCTGGAGCAGAAACTAGAATTTAGTTTCTCTCATACAAGTGTCTTAATCTCTATATTGCACAATTCTTGTCTTAGCTCCCTGATTTTAAACTATCAATGTAAATATCATATCCAAAGACATATCAATATACTATTTAGTCCTCAAATATATATTTTAGTGAAAGCATTGTATGGCAAATACTAAAGGAAGAGCCTTGTGATCCATTTTCTCTGCATAAACATGGCCATCAACCTTGGCACACTGACTGTGCAGACCTTTCGAGGCACTGGACATTCCCAACTGGTCCCTTACTAATCACTCTGATTTCTGCTGTGGGAATAAACTTTTTAAGAACTAGAAGAAAAGCTAAAATTAGAATGCTCTTTTTATATATTCCATGCAAGAATTCTACCTTTTCCATTCTGAAATCACAATTGACATTCAAAAATTTACCCCCACAATAGAATAAAACCCATGAAATAGAGCTGGAAAAGGATGAACTATTTGGAAAGCAAAAAAACCCCTAAAGTACATATTTCACATATTTTTGTATGCAGTAAAAACTAGGGGGGAGAAAGCTAACTACTCAACCTGAACCAACCTTATTTCCCACTTTTTGATTGTGCAATGAAACTGCGCAGTCCTCTCCTTTGTAAATGAATTATCCTCCTTCTCACAATAACAAAATCAAATATTTGAATATTTTATTTAAAACCCCACTGGAATCACAGTGATGTCCCTGGAGAAATGGTTCATGCTATTTTAATGAGGGATAACAAAATAGCTTTTTTATTTTTCTATTCAGTAACTTACATTTATATGCAACACTCTCCAGAAACAGTTTGGGTGTTCAGTCAGTGCTCCCACACAGTGGTATGATATGCAGTAATTAATTCATTTTCTTAATATTCTCCAGATTTAAGATATGCTCATATCTCCTCTTGTAAAAACAATTTCCATGTCCAAAAGACCACAAAGCACTTAAAAAAGAGGTGGGAGTCTCTTGTACAACATTAAAGTTTCTGCATTAGCAGGCTGGGATCCTTTTCACAATCACACACAGGGGACAAGAAGAAATTAAGGGATCTTTTGTTCTCAGGTGTGAACAGCTCAGTCACGGTGCAACAGCACCAGTTGCAGAGGAACTAGCAGACACTGAACTTTTCCTCTCCTTCCTTAATAAGCTGGCTACAGTCAGTATAAGAAATCAAATGTACCCCATCCCTTCCTTATTGAAAACTTTCCTTGATCCCTCCTGACTGGAAACATCATCTTTGCCAATTTGGCTGTTGTACCAATCTTTGCTGTGTAATGTTTCCTATCAGGCTTCAGCACACACACAGATTTTTGCTACCTAAGCCTTAGATCTGATACCTTTTACCTTTTACCCTGCACCTGTTCTATGCCTATACTCATCTTCTTTGTTCTAAGATTATCACATATTTCTGAGGTTAATACTCTTAAGACTCCCTGGTACATTGACCACCCAACCCATCACAGCCTGCCCTGAGATGCAGCAGCAGAAGACACAGAAGCTCTCCTGTGAGCTCCACTATGTAGTACTGTCCCTGGGCAATTAAATGTTTAGGACGGTTCATCTGTACCAAGAACCCATCGCTCTAGTATTATATGCAAAACAAAGACACCATACTTACTCCAAAAGACCAAAGAGGCAAGACTATTATGGGACAATATTTACCCACTTGGCTCTCTCATCTCTGAGCGTGGTTCCTCAACATATCCTTCTTCTAAAGTTATTTATACATCTTAAACACATGACTTTGGATTTCAGTGCTGTAGGCCAGTCCCTACATTGCTAGTTATACCAAATTATTCTACTTTTCTTACAGTTTTCCTCATAACACTTCAGTCTACACATTTTTGGCATATCCACCAAGGCTGAAGTCTTTGGGTGTTAAAGGGGTAATGACTGCAGTGATATAGAAAATGGTATCATTTTATGGAAGCAAAAGGTAAACCAGTTGTGTATGGGGGGAAATAATACTTGTATGAAGAAATAATACACTGATGAAACTAGGAGAGAAGAAGAATGTAAGAGTATAGGCATGTATATCTAGGTTAGAAATCATTAGAGAGAATATTTAAAAGGTCCTGTCAGCAGTTTATGTTAAAGATTAGGAGTTGTTATTATTTAGATATGGTAGAGAAACAATAGAAACAATAGTCCCACCCATGATAATCTCTATTCTGATCCATACTGCCTTGACAAAATATATATGAATAGAAGAATATAGATGTGTTCAAGGAAAGAGTAGAGACGAAGTGAAATAAAAATAATAATAATAAATAAACACATAAATAAATAAATAAATAAAAATAATAATAACCACCCCACTCAGCATATTTTGAAGCCACAAATGAAAAAGAACATAATCGAAAAAAGAAACCAGTGGTCTCTCAAAAACCCCCAGTTTTGACAAAAAAGATGTGTTAGCTGAACACGCAAAGAGATCATTTTGGTTATATCTGAGGAACTACTAAGTGTGAGATTTTTCTTATTGTATTTGGAAACACTAAAAGTTAGTGTCATGAATAAAGAAGTAAACAGAATACACAGGTGCTATTTTACCACAGCCAGCCTATAAGGAGAAGCAGAGGTCAGCAGAACTTTAAAAGGCAGATATGACTTACTCTGACTTTAATTTGCTTTCAAAAACATGGTCACTGACCCTTTAAATCACAAGCCAATTACAAGCATTGTAGCGCCATTACTAATTACATGCTGAGAGTGTAAATTTAAAATGGCAATTTCAATTTTCAGTTCATTGGGAGAACGTGGGAAAATGAAATTGCATACTAATTAGTCCATGTGTGTCAGACACCTGAAAGATTAGAGAAAAAAACTCTGCACTCATTACAAGTGAGTTATAAGCAAAGCACTCAAACCTTTCATTTGCCAAGCTGCATATAAATAAAGAAATTAAATGACAAAGAAAATTTATAATGATGGAACAAGGCAAAAATAGCTACAGGCTTGTACATAATTATACTTTGAGGGATGTTGCCTATTATACATAGCTTCCTTTAGAATTTATCTAGTATTAGAAACTATAAGAGGGCAACAGGCTATTGCTTCAGGTTCACTGCACTAATTGTTAATTTACATTACCTAAACCCAGAGTTTCTGGGTTTGGAACTTTCCACTTAAATTTCTGCTAAACATTCACATCATTTTTCAGGAGCCAACATCTGGACTAGCTGCTTAATCACTCAGGTCAATGTGGAAAAAGTCCCACATACAGATATTAGAATCTAGGAAGAAGATGAAAATACGATAAAGAAAGTAAAAACTCAAAAGCAAGCTGTTGTTACAGGAAGCATTTCTCCAATAAGACCAGAAGGAAGGCAATCGGAAACAGCACAAATCAGAGCTGACTTTTAGTAACCTTCCACAAATGTCTATGAAGTATGTCCCTCACCATTACAGAAATAAGATTGGGGATTTCTGCTTCTTCTCTCCACAGAAACTGTTCAGCCATGTAAGGGTCAGGTAGTACCTGTCTCTTAGAGTGTATTTCATGCTTGAAGAACAAGACAGTGCTCAGATGTAAAGAACTACTATGCATTGCATAAAGTGTGAGTTTGTGGAGGTGTGTATCCTTGCCAGATCAAAACAGACTTTCTGGAGAACACTAAAAGCACTTTTTCCCTGCAAGTATCACCTCACTGAAAAAAAATAATTTTCAGTTACCAAGTGTTTTAAGGAGAAAAATCTTCAGAAAAGGGGAAAAAAAGTACTCGCAAGATTTAAACTTCTGTTTTTTAAAATATAAGGAATATTTTTGCTTTGAACTAAAAAGAAAAATAAAATGCTTTGCATTTTTTTGTTGAAAATTAGAAACTAGATTATTTTAAAAGAAAAATGAGAAGAAAAAGAAGAGAATACTAGATGCTTGGCATGCATTAATTGTATTACTTAATTAGCTCCTAGAAAGTCCTTACATACTATGGCTGTCAAATTTACAGAATCACCTGCATGGGATTAGCACGTCCTAGATTAGGTCATTAACTCCAAAAAAGAAGAAATTGTTCAAACTTGATGCCGTGCTCTGAGATTTGTAGACTCTCCAACCCTTGGTCCAACTCTTCTTCCAGGTAATAGCACTGGGAAGAAAGACTTCCCTGAGAGCAAAGCCCAAGGCAGATATAATGCCTTGGTGGCTTTGCCAAGTACAAACATGGAAGCAAGAGACCATCTATTTCATCTTCTAGTAAAGACATGTCTCGGGGCGCACTGCTAAATGATTTTGATTTTTTTCTGCACCTCATTTAATAAAGCCTCCACTCAGCCCAAAAGCTACAGTAACTCTGATTTTTCAATATCCATTAAAGTTACATTAGCTTTCTACTCCTGCAAAAATAATTCTGCTCAAGTCACTTAGTGTTATTCTTCCCAGTTCTTTTGTAACCCCTCTGGTCTTTACAGAAGAAAACTGACTTAAGATACATTGAAGGAACTTTGTGTTCACTCTGCAGTGAATAAGAAACAGTAACACGGGTTTAATTTTTCAGAACTGACAAAATCCACCATACCACTTTCAGGAAACTTCATCAAATAGCACTTTGGGCCTGCCCTCTGAGTAAGAAAAATGAACTGTTAATCCTGTATGCTTTTTTCCCCACTTATCTGGGAATGGCTCCGAAAAATCACAACTGGTAGTCAGTACAAAAACTTGAATACAAATAAAAATTATTCCATGTACAGGAATGGAACTTCAAGAAATCTGACAGACCTGAGGACATGGGTGGTTCAACTTTGTGCTGGCAGACAAGATGTTCCAGTATCATCTTTTGCTACTCCTGTACTGAGTACACTGGGAGGGAAGCATCCTTCTCACTTATTGACTGTACTTTTCCCATAAATATCTAACATCACCTTTATTAACTAAGAGCTGAAAATGCCAAAGCTTAGCTGAATACACATACTGTGAAAAGAAAACACCATAGAAGTGAAGAGCTACAGCAGTCAGTAGATAATCATTATCTCCATTAAAATACAGCCACAGGACTTCATATTCACTGGTTCATGACTTTTACTGAAGTCATTTGCTGGGCACAGAGAAATCCAGTCCACAATGAGGGCAGTGCCATTTTAATCATTCTAGCGATAACATCCTTGAGTCAGAATGAGTACATAGCCCATGGATGTGGTTCAACTAACAGCTATATCAACCTTAATTAAAACAGTTCTTTTTGATTCCAGCATGTTGCACACAGGGCTTAACCTCTGTGCCCAGAGCAGCTCAGCAGAGAGGATAAACTATGCCTGCAGGCTCTGTACAGCCAAAACCACACTAAAGCACTCTAGAATGAAGCCCAAGGAAGTGTGCAAGTATCAAAAGTATTTCTAACAAGAGATATTGGTGCAAAATTCTGTTGAGAACCTAACAAACAAATCAAACGTGCAAAGCAGCTTCCTTGAAACAAGTCTTTATAATTTGCTTCCATGCTTTAAAGCCACTATGGAACATATGCATATGTTCTTTTAAATAAAAAGATATGTGCATTTGTAATTCAAGATTATTACTCTTTTGCAATTAAATAGTCCCTTTTAGTCTGGGCTAACTTTCTGACAGTGAATAAGAATCTAGCTGTTAGTTTACCACTTGCGTTCATCAGTTTCTTAAGCGACTCTGGCAATTGAATCAAGGAGCTTTTTTTCCTCCTCAGCTCCATCTGTTACCTGAATCCATGGCCATCTGTCATTTTCTGCAGCAGTCCAAGCATTCACAAGACCCTTCTTATTAAGTCGTGCATAGTATGGGTACCATTTCTGGAGTCCAAAAAGAGCTCGATGAGTGGATGATGCAGTAATTTGTTGGTTTGACACAATTCCTCCTTCTATCCCTAGTGGGCCAGAGCATCCTGCAAATGGAAACAAGAAAAGAAATGATCGAGACTGAAATGATCAACTTTTCTGAGTCCCAAGTGGCTGTAATTGCAAACGGCATACAAATAGATCCAAAATGTCACCTCAAATATGTTATTAGAAGAGATTTAAAGCACTGGAGTAGCATCTTCTTTTAGTAGAAATGAAAATAAAGTACAGAAATATTGCTTGCATACAAGTATTTTCACTGCAAAATTAATGAAATAGATTAAGCTTTCCACTTCTTTTAGTTTGTTCTATCTGAAGAGTTGTGAGTTTGGGTTTTATGGATACAGTGAAAGAAAATGATCCTTAAATTCAAATATTGAAATAATTGCTAGAAGCAAATTTAAAATTCTGTAATTACTGCGAAGTTCCATATTGCTGATCTTGCCATAACATTTAGCATTTAGCCAATATGCTACAAATTTTTATTTCAGTTATTTTTAGATATATGAAACTAGATACATGACGTTGTTCAGTCACATTAGAAACACAGGTCTTGCACGTTTAATCAGTAAGACATAAAGTATGTATTTAATTGTACTGTTCAAGTGTTCATAATTTTACATGTAGTATTAATCATTAATTTATTCACCTGAAATACCTGTAGATGTATTTTTTTAAGGCAAGATATTTTTTTACACACTGTTTTCTGAAGATGATCTCTTTGGGTACAGGAACAACAGCATTCAGTTATTTTGATCAATCAAGAGAAAATTTTGGAAAATCATTATAAGCAAAAGCTTGGCAGTTGACTTACTACTAATTGTCCCCAACTTCTTTCAAGTAAAGGAGATTTTCTTTCTCAACTCAGCTCTACCACAGAGTATTAAGAGAAGCTATATTACAGGAAATACTGCAGTGGCAGTGCCCATCTTGCTCAGTTGACTAAAAGACCTTCTGCTTTGTGGGCCAACTGCACTTGAACAATTTTGAACACAATGGGACAGATGTTTTATTTGCACTTTAGGTTTTCTCACAAGTGTGGCAGTGTTTCACCTCAAGCAGTACCCAAGAATGGACTCTGAAATGGCACTGCTATGAAATTCTTAAACCACATGGGGAAGAAGTCACAAATAATTTAACTCCTCATTAATTTAGAGATACAGAGAAGAAAAAGTGACCAGTGCAATTTGCTTCTCTTGGCAGAAGCTGAGGCAGTGACACGGTGCTAAGAATCACTGGCAGTACAACCCTTAAATATTGTCTATCACTGACAATTGAGACAAATATAAACTAAATTGAAATTTTAAGTTGACTATGGAGTAAGGGCCATGGACAAGCACACACTTGTGTTCTGAAAACATAAACCAAACCCCCCATATACGTGAGATTCAGAATCTGTTCCTTCTTAAATTAAAAAATTGGCTTACTTCTGGAATATGCTGAAATGAAATCCTGGCCCCATTGAAATTAATGAATGACTTGCACCATATGATGATTTCATCCACGTCGTTAACAGTCCATGATGCTCAGCTAGAATCTAAAGTCCTCCTGCTGCTTTTTTGTGCCATGTATCACCCAGCAATGAAGGTGGTGCATTCAGCACTTGACTAATAACTCCGTTCATGCTGCACAAAATATAACAAAATACAGTCCTCTCCTGCTGCTGTGCCAGGTGAGTAGTAGTGCCAGAAAAAAACAAATTCCTTGTCACCAGCATAGGCAGGCACAATAGAGGACATGTTCAAAAAAAACCATGTGTGCTGTAGAAGTGTCATTTTTCATTGTGTTATCAAGCATTACTTAAAAACTGAAAGACTTTTTCAAATCTTAGCTCTGTTTCTGAAATCTTTTCATCTAATCAGAATAAATTCCTTTGGTGTATAAACTGCCATATCTGTTTGCAAGCCAGAGGTAAACTATTCTACTTTCCTGACAAAATTGCATATTTCTAACAGTTCCTTGTATTTACTTATTGAAATAACTTTGTCATTTCATAATGGAAAATGAAGTGCACAGGTGTGTCCATATATATGCATAACTCACAAACACACACATGAACATACAGGACTGATCCAGCTTGCCATGAAATTAACCACTCTCACAGCTGGTATCTTAGACTGATAAGTATATAAAAATAGAGTAATGAGAAAATGGAGGACAGGTTTCCACGAGGAGCTTAAAAATGAGGCGTGGAGGCATGGCAGATGTTTTAGTACAGAGGTGGAGCATGCAGCTGTATTCTGTCTCCTCATGGTGAGGACCATGGGGATGAGAACCCTGCCAGTCTTACTTGCATTATTCAGTCACGTAATCGCAACAAGGTGTCCATGAGGACTGGGACCCAGTGTGTATGATGGCCAATTTTGTGTGGGGTCCAGAACAAGGGCATTTGGCTTTAGCAGATGATTTTCAAAAGAACATGTATACGATGCCAAGACCCATGACCTCTGCTATACATCCAGGCTTTGGGAGACTTTGATGAGATGTGGATATCCATTTGATTTGTTTATCAGCCTCTGTTTATGGTGCAGAACTTTGTGGAAAGTTTTTATCTGAAGACATGTTACTTCTCATGCTTGAGATGCATTAAAAGATATTTGAAATATGTGTGAAATCCTTAAAAGAGAAAGGTAAAATGTCCTCTATAAATTTAAAGCAGCAAAATAAATACAGCACTTTGCTTTGTCAGCTATGACAATATATGGTTAGAGTGGTTCACCTTCCTTAACTTTAGGAGGATTATTCCTGAAATCCAAGGCAAATCTCTACCTTCAGGGAATAGGAACTTCATTGTACAAGCTTCTTATGTTAATTGCAGTTCTGGCCTTGGTTTGTCATGTTTGTCAGTTTTTCAACATGAGTTAAACACAAAAGTTTTTATTCCTAAAAATAAAAACTACGACACTGGAGATACTTCATTGTTCAGTTCGAGCATAACTGCATGAGATGCATAAGAAATGTGAGATCTGTCTGTTTTCACTGCTCTGAAGGATGTCAGATCATTGCCATGAGGTGGGAGGCTTGGACTAAAGCAAAGCTTAATCCTGCTCTAGACCTGCTTGGAGGTCCAAAACACAGAATTTGCAATGCAAGCCCACTCTGAGCACAGCAATGCTGATGAATTGAGCAATTTCCTAGGCACAAATCTGGCAGATGGGCCTTGAGGAAGTCTTCCTGAAACATAAAATACCTCCACATGCAACACAAGTTTGGGGTTTTTTTGGAGTAGTCTTACCTGGAACTTAGCCACATTGAATTTAAACTTCTATTTCACAGACAAGTCAATCTGTATTTCAAGATATTTTTAAACTTCTCAGTCCATTTTAAAAATGCTAGTAAGTACATTTCTTAAATTATCAGAACATTTTGCTATCTTTCTTATTTATTGAACAGCCAAGACTTCAGCAGATGTTTTACTAGGGCCCTATGAGTAATATCCTTCCATTGTTAAAACTGTCCATTTATCCATCCTTTAGGAAATTATTTTTAATCAGAGATTATTGAATAAAAAAACCCACACACCAAAACAACTTTCAGTTTACTTTCTTTTATCCGTTGAAAGAGAACAGTTGAGCACATTTTTGGATAGTTAAATTCCACACACCAAAGAGACTTTCCTTAGCCATATGCTCATTAGTTTCTTACAAATACTCCAATAGATTTGTGAGTCATACTTTCTCCTTACAGCAGCTCTAATGGGAATATTACTCTCTACATTCCCGAGAAATGTACTTTGCTTGAAAACTCTCAGATGTATAACCTACCTCTGGTTACATCAAACTTGTTATATCAGTAAAGGACTTGTTATAGACTCAAACAATACTACTTTTCTTCAGGTTAAGATATCAATTATTTCTTCTAATTCTTAAGGGATGTGATGTGCCATTGACTACTAACAATGAAGGAAACAAGTAAATGCAGCTTTCTGAGATTGAGATAAATATTTTGCAGAACAAATACAAGTTGTATTACATTTTGTTGTTATACATCTACTTCTATTAAATCTACAATTCACTTAACAAATATCATGACAGCCTGGAAAACTGCAGTCTCCAAGGGTCTAATATCACTACATTGATTCTGTACAATTCTGTCTGGTCAATGCCAGTCATTAAATAGAAAACAATTTATATTAGTTAATGCCTACACACTGGGATATGACAATGGGCTTGATGCAGGAAAAGAAAGAAAAATAAACCAGCAATTAAAAAGCTGCTTGACAGATTCATTGTGCAGATTCACAAGATGACAAATTTTTGTCATCTGGAGCTGCTATTTTAGTGTCATTAAATAACAAAATCCCAACTCAAGCAATATCTTTATAGCATCAGTGGAATCCCACAGTGATGACTGGTATGCACTGAATAAAGTCCTATTGATACTTCTCTGTCCACAAGGTCACACTGTCCAGGAAGATGATGATGCAAAAGTATACCAATAGCTACATGACTGTGAATGGATCCATTGAAGGATGTATCCAGTAAACAACACAGAAAAATTGAGGGACTCATTTATAACTTTTCAGTTCTCCTAAAAATCTGCACCAACTCACATGACGGCATGGTTATAAAACTGCCTTGAAGGCTTCTTTTACAGCCTCTAACTTAACTAGATCTGAAATGTTATGCACCACAAAGCAAATGATCATTAGTTCAGATTAACTTGCAGAACAAGGACACGGGGATCAAATAGCTAACCAGACAAAGGATGAGTTCTGCATTTCCACCCTTATCTCTGATAACAATAAATCCCTCCAGCTGAATAAAAATATTTGTGCAAAAGGAATAGAAGATGACAGTTAGCTTTCTGTGCTTTACACTGATATCTCTTCAGAGGTAAATTAGAACAGAGATATATGTCACTGATCCACCCTCTTAATAGTTGAAAGACAAACCATGTTACAGCAGTAGGAGATAATAAGCAGGAAACACTGGGTAAACTTGTTACTTGAGTATATTTAATTTGGACTTCTACATTTATGTCACCACAAATTAAGCAACACCTTCAAATGGTTTAAAAATTCCTTGAAAATGTGAGGATTATGCCTCTGTAAACACAAGAAAAAGACTCTTTGTTGACAATGAAACATCTGATTTTGCAGCATGAATATATACCTTTCATTTCCTCTGTTGGTTTGCCTCTAGCAGACGTCATCAAAACAAACAGATGCAAAATTGAATGCATGGAGAAAAAAAATCTGCTTTAGACATCTGCAATCCTGTCTTTCTCCAAGCATCTCATTTTCTGGAATGAGATTACTCTGACTGTGCTTAGCATAGCACGTAATTGTACTGAACATAAACCCTGACAATGGGATTACAGATGACCTCTGATACTGCAGTAATTAATGCTGATCCATACATAAACTCCCCAACATGAAATCTATGCCTCAGCCTCTTATTTCTTCTTATTATTCCTCCTGCCACCAACACATCCTTGCCCAGTTTTTTCTGTCAAAGATAGCTCTCTCCTAGTAACAGTGAACTTGTTTTTATAGGAGCTAGTTAGATTGATATGGACAATCATTTAGCAGTTTGCTATTAAAAGGCCCATCCATATGCAATATTTGAAGCAATGTTTTTATAGGGCTTGTTTTTTCACAACTGTTACAGAATAATGCTAAAATCCTCTCTTCTTTATAAATACTACTCAAAGTTCTTTTGCAGAGAGCTGGCTGGGAGACACAGTTTCTCTTCTTACTAGAGGTGTCAGTGGACCCTCCCATGAGTTTAGTGATGATGTTCTCCAATTGCCAACTTCAGAATTGCACAGTGAGATTACAGAATTACAGCAGTAATTAATGCTGACAGAGGCATAAGATCCTCACCATGAAATCTAAGCTTCAGCCTCCTATTTCTTCCTGTTTCTTCCCCCAGATACTTCAGCTTTCTGACTATAAGCATTTTCCTACATCAGCTGGCAGTCCCCAGGGTGGGATTTACATTCCTCTGATGGTCATCCAGAGATATTTTCTACATGGAGCAAGTCTGCAAAACCTTATATTTCCAGCATAGTGCAGGAGCATATGGAGATGATGGCTCAGACACTGAAAGAAGATTAGGTCTTTTTATATAGCGCTGTGTCTGAAATGGAGGGTTGTTATTCAGGACTAGTTTGCTTAGTTCTAGTTTGACAACTTTGTCATTCTGCTCATTGTAGAATGGATATGATTGTAAATTCCCCGCAGAAAACACAGGGATTAATATACAGTGAACTGAAACATACAGTGCAGTTGATGGGAGGACTTACACAACGAGAATAAAACTAAAGGAAGATACAGCTTCTGATTTAGGAACTCACTAATTTGTATACTGCTGGAAGCTGGGAAAGTACAATGGGAGAACCATCATTTAGTGCTCATCCATTTTCTTAGACTCATTCCTTAGGCATTCGCTTCAGATCACTGCCCAAGACAGGACTATAAAACTGCCATCAGACAAATCATGATTATTCTTAGGCTCAGAAAGAAAGGTATATCTAAAATCTCATAGCTGCAAAGCTACAATCAGAAAAATCACTTTCTTAATATTGCTCCATGAAGTGACTGTTGCTGCTATGTTTGTGCTGAACTCCATCACATTAATCTTACTGACAGCATCCTTAGGAGTGTTCAAAACGCTTTTAATGGAAATGGCCTGGGAAGAGGACTTCCAAAATGAAGACATGGTATTTGTGGATCCCTATCAGAGAAAACCATGGCTTTAGATATTCTGGAAAACTTTCTATCCCAAGATAGGTCAACAACTTTACAGCCATGCTATTCCTAACAAATGTTTGCTGAATGCCTTCTTTACAAAAGCCCCAGAAGTGAGTATTCATCAATTCCATCTGGTGTTTGATTAAGTCCAGCATGAATCTTTGTTATTCAATTTCTTATTTCTTGTCCTGTTTCTGTGAATGTGTACAACAGTGTCCTTTTCTTAAAGAAGCTTTAATGTGTCTGCCTCCTCTCTTACCCTGTTTTCTGCCTGCGGATGCCAAATAATCACAATTTATATCAAGCACAGGGCATAGCACAAAGTGTGAAGGAGCACAGCTGTCCTTGCCATATGGGTTATTGGACTAAATGGAGGCACAACCCAAAATCCAGGGGAGAGTTTAGAACACAGAAAAATGATCAGCTGAACCTTGACCATGAGGCACCATGTAAGCAATTTACAGACGCAGCAGAAAAATATTATCACTCTATAGTGATTTCAAAAAGGACAAGCAAACACTTCCTCTGCATTTACATACACCATTTTCAAGTTACAGCATTCAATAATTCACTGATACATGCTACCTTTATTCTGTTTTCAAGTAGCAATTGCAAATTCAGGGGTTTTTGTAAAAAAATTATTTTGCAGTAAGGAGTTTAGTTTCTCAAACTCCTCTGCTGAGCTCTCAGATGGAAATCTAGTAATTTTGATGTGAAAAATTATTTTCACATTTCAAGTTGGCACTTTAACCAGTTTTATGTTACTGATAGCCACTTAAACACTACTAAAATTAACCTCAATAAAACAGAAATTAGGAGTAACAGTAAAAAAACTCACAAGAATTAACTTACGTTTGAATTATAGAAATTAAATTCATAGCAGCTTTCAAGTCCCACTAAAAAATAATTGCCATGTGGTCATACTTACTTACTTCAGAAATGGCAGACACAGAAAATGTAGCTCCTAACTGCTGTTTAACAGTAATTGATAGTATCATCTGATATTGCAATGACATGAAAAGATAGGAAATTCCAAGTGTTATATTTACCAGTCCCAAGATTTTGTGGTGAAGCTAGATTTGGGCAGCTGTGGGTGGAGGAGATTTGTGCAGTTGTGGATCTATTAATCACCTCCTTTACTTCTAGACATTGTAAAAGGTTGTAGCACAGAATACAGACAATTAAAAATCTAAGTGTAACTTAGACATGGAAAAATGAAATTAGGAATCCAGCTTGATTTAAAAAAATGGTTTTTATTTGCTGCTGCTGA
>NW_009713175.1:0-8692 GCF_000703405.1 Apaloderma vittatum | reverse complement strand
CCCGCAATCTGCACATTTTTGTCCTCGGGTATTGGTAACAAATATTTCTGCAAAGAACACAAGAAAAATTCCAAGCCTTCCAGCTATGCTAGGGAATTTGCTAATGAGACACAGCATTCTGTGTAAGTTCAGTCTGATTTCTGGGTAGCTACAGACAACTTCTTTCAGACTTCCTTGGTTTTATACTTACATTCCTCTGCATTTATTGATCAGCAGTTTGTTTCTGTGGGGTTTTTTATCTATGGAACATGCAACACTGACAAAAACCTTACCTCTGTGTCAAACACCCTGATTCCAAAGGATATCTCCCTTCATTCCACAGGATATATTCTTTTCTGATGCAGCACAACATTTTTACTAAAAAAACTCTAATAACTCTTAAAAGAGTGGATGAATATATCTTAAACTGGTAATATGACAATTTCCATGAAATGCCATCACCTCCAGGGAAAGGGAGTGAAAAAAAAAAGAAAAAAAAAGAAAACGGGAATATAAATATACATACCACTGCTGCAAAATGGTGTTCACCATTTGGAAAGCTCATATTTTGCGTCTCAACTGGAGTGACCTGCTGATGCAAACACGCACTCAGCTGTGCTGCCTGGTGATGATGCTCATTCCAGAGGTGCTAATTGAACAAGAAATCTCACTGATTTCCTTTATAACTTCTGCTAAATCCTACCAGGAGAGGTAAAATGCATTGCATTCTGACCAGCTTACTCTTTAAAGCTCTGCCTGATTCTCTGAATTTGCTACAGCAACCATTTTTTTAAAAAGTGCTGATCAATATTGCTAATTTGAAGGCAGCTCATTATGTATGTATCTATATGCTTAATGACTGCTGCTTCTCAAAATCTGCCAGTTCCAAGAAGTGGAAAAAAACCCAAATGCAAACTTTCTCTTGGAAGCAAAACTGGAAAAAAAAGATTTAGTCACACTGAAAGACAATCTGCATTTTTCTAGCAGGTCTACAATTGAAATCAGTGGGATTATAACATCAGTGTAATTAGCATTCCTGTAAACCAGCTTGACAATGACAATGCTCATTTGCCAGGAGAAGAGTATGTGCTTTTCAAGTGGCAAATCTCATTTTGCTGCCTAGAGACATTCTATCTTTGCGGTTTGGTAATTTTTTTCCACATAAGAACAGAAACTGTTCCTAGAAATGACAATATTACTCGTTACAAGATGTATTCATTGAAATTGTTTAAAAACTACTAGTGGCACTAATATGAATTCTACTTTATAATGGAACACACGTTCTTCAGAAAGAAGTAAAAAAAAACCACAAGACATCCTGCAATATACTGCTTAAGTGGTATGCTAAACATGGGCTATATCCAGAGTACCAAACACAAACTGCATGCAAACTACTGCTATTTAAATCTGACTACACAGTTCTTATGGTCTCTAAAATGTTTCCATCTTCTTCTGCAACACATCTAACCTTTTAATAACTGGAAATTCAGATATCAGCATTTAGATTTTGTTCCTGGAAGCCATTTGATGTAGGTATAACCTTATATTCATGTAAAGCAGCTTTAAGGATCAGAGCTTGAAGCCCTGTTAAAACTACATAATTAGTTTAAAGGTCATAGACTTTTATTAGGGTGGAAAAAAGTCGAGAATGAAGATTCAGAAAGTTATCTTTGTGCTGTAAAAGAGACATTTTATTGCTACTGTGATGTAGTAAACTGAGATGTTATATTTGTGACTCCATAGTGTATTTTAAACATAAATCTGTACATATTTTTTATATCTCCATATTTTCCCCTATCAACATCTCTTTTCACTGTGAAAAGGATATTATTCCATTTATATTAAGAAATAACTAACCAAACAAAGCAAATATAAGGGAAGTAATCCCCATGACCCAGCTTCAGTGATCTAGAAGATAAATATCTACCCTGAACCAGCTACTTAGGCACTCCACTGGCTGGGTGTGCTGCCACCCAGACGGACCTCAACAGGATGGAGAAATGGGCTGAACAGGAACCTCATGAACTTCAGCAAGGGGAAGCGCAGAGTCTTGCCTCTGCACCTGGGGAGGAACAGCCCCATTGTACCAGTAAACACAGGTGGGCTGACCAGCTGGAAAGCAGCTTTGTAGACAAAGACCTAAAGGTCCTGTTGGACAACAAGTTGACCATGATATAGCAAAGAAGGACAACAGCCTCCTGGGCTGCATTATGCAGAGTATTGATGGCAGGTCAAGGGAGGGACATCTGGAGAGCTGTGTCCACTGCTGGGCCTTCCAGTACAAAAAAGACATAGACTTACTGGCGTGGGTCCAGCACAGGGCCATGGTGGCTAAGGGACTGGAGCATATGACTTACAAGTTGATGCTATAAGAGCTGGGACTGCTCCACCTGCAGAAGGGCAGGCTCAGAGGGATCTTACCCATGTATATAAACATCTGATGGGAGAGAATGTATACAAAAGAGACAGTGGTGCCCACTGGCCAGACAAGAGGCAATAAGAATGAATTATAATACAGGAAAATTAATCTAAACACAAGCAAAAAGTTTTGCAATTTCATTGTTGTTGGTTTTTTTTAGTGTGACAATGGTCAAACACTGGATCAGTAAGATTGTGAAGCTCTATCCATGGAGCTCCTAAAAAACTGAGTGGGTGTAGACCTGGGCAACTGGCTTTAGGTAGCCCTGCTTGAGCAAGGAGGTTGGACTAGATGACTGGATCCTGTCAACCTCAACCTTCCTGTGATGCTTTGATTCCAAATAGTTCTAACTTCTGGTTCTTTTGGGATCAGCAGCTCACAGATTGGCAAATCCTGCCACCAACCCAACACATAGGAGCCCTTCTTGAACAGGAATAGTATGATGTTGCTGACTTAGGAGTGTTACTGATTTACAGTGGCTGAGGATTTGAGCCTGAAGTACTTCACTTTATCCAGTATTATACAATGTTACACGAAATATTATTAACATCAATGATTTGTTATTAATATTGTGATATGAATACAAAATCAATATTTTGTTCATGGGTATTTTTTTATTCTTAGGAGACATTCATAAGCAGAACACTTTATACAAATGTGTTTGCAGTCCAAATTTTTTAGATAACATTCAGTATGAATAGATTTCAGTCACTGTTAGAATGATACCTAACATACAAAACCTGTCTGTTTTCCTATACCATATAAATTCTTTGCTGTTACCAAAAAATATAATCAGTATGTTTTAAAAGATGACTTTCTAAATGTAAGACGTACTTTGCATTTTCCAGAAGTTTCTGTCTTTGCACATGCATGCAGACCATAGGCATAAATGTACACTATGACACACTGAAGAAGAGCTAAAATCTGAAGTTACTAGGAGTACTTTTTTTGGCTTTCTAAATTCAGTTGATTTCAGTCATATTTACACAGAATAAATATATTATGAGGAATTATTGGGGAGGACAGTCACATACCCCAGCGTATTATCTGATTAATTGTCTCATGGCTTGGCTTCAGTAGTCCAACAACACTGATTACAGTGTACCACTGCAGTTGGGGATTATACAAACACAGTGGTTATATTTCTACATATCCATTTTTTGAATGTATTGGTCTTTTTTTTCCTCAGGCAATTTCTTATTGCCATCTCATTTGCTCTCATGTTCATGAGAGGTTTTCTTCCTGAGACGAGCAGCTATTGCTTCCTATGTCATCTCTTAAAACATCATTTTAAATACAGGGAAAGCCTAAGCCCTTTACAGTTTCTCCCACAGAGAGGCAGACTTTCACCTGGAATGAATTCTAAGCTGTGCAAGAGTCATGCATGGAACACCAACTTTTTAGATTTTAAAAGTCTGCATGTCTCTAATATGAATCTTAAAACCGCTGTTGCCCAAAAGAGATGTTATACTACTGCACCCATATCAGCTATAAATCTGTCTATGATAGCTTAACCTGTGACTAAAAATCTCTTGCTTAAGTGCAGGGTTACTTTGGACATGAGCTGTTCAACAAACTAATTATATGGATTGGAATTTGAAGATTCCTGGTGAGCGTAACACGGGGAACAGACAGCTGCAGACAAGCTCAGCTTCACACGTTTTACCTGTTGGTTATTTCAGTCATTCTGCAGCTAATCAAATTGTTTACTCCATGTAGCTCAAGTGTGTTTTCCACAATCCAGTGTTCTGAACTGAGCGATATTGAGTAACTCGGTTGTAGCAACTCATGTTAATTGTTGTTCTGAAGACTAATCCTATGGACAAGACCAGATCAATGTTTCATTGCCATTGAAGTAATTTAATCAGCACTTCCACTGAGACAAGTTTACAGATCATGTGTTCCTCTTTCTAGTCCACCGCAAGACAAAATGAAACCACAAAATAGAATGTGCAAACGCTCGTTTTATTGTGCAGTTCAGTAAACTTCAAGAGCACCATGTCAGTGATTACTTCACATAGTTTTTATCTATTACTATACAAAAAAGCAAAGGCATAGATTTTATAACTTCCAGGTGACTCCTAACTACACAATGGAATAGCACATTTTTGACCAGCCCTTGCAAGTTTATAGAGCCATTCATCTCTGAAATCTGATTAACAGAGGGCATTTATCTCTAACAGTTTACTTCACAGACTTAAACCAAAACAAAAGGCTTTATCTTGCCTTAATAACATTTTAATTATTCTTATTATGATTTCTGAAGTGTGATTCCACATACGTTAGTAGCCAGTGTGGTACTTCAGCACTGAGGTGAAAAACTTGTTTAATCTTGTTTCACATAAAATACTGTATGTCAAAGGCAACATCTTTAGCAATTTGAATCAGTAGCACCTAATAAGCACATAGACACTTTCAGACAAGCAAACTTTTCAAATGATGTTGTATTAAGCTTCAAGTCTCTAGGAGGTGACATGAAAATGAGGTGATTAGTTATGTTCCATGCAACAGAAGACAGCTTTTCAGACAGTAACGGAAAGAATTGCCACCTATTTGCTGATATGTCCAAAGTGATTAAATGTTTTTTATGCTGATGTAGCATCTCAGCCAACAGCAGTGCATTATTCTGTCATCATATTGGTCAACACGGTTCATGTGTGTAAGCAATGGCTATCAGAACTAATAAAATATAAAGAAATTGGATGTTACATTCTACTTCTCAACACTACCATACTGCTAAGTGACTATCATGAGCTTCCATTAGTAAATCCTTTCTTCATACTTTTATAGTAAGGTTGTAAAATTCACTTTTGGCCTTTACTTGCTCTGCAAGCTCCATACTGAGGACAAAGAGTGAAAATAAAGTTAGACCTAAATTCTGAAATTAGACTCTTCGGTAGTCTCAGGATTTAAAAAAAAGGAAGCAAAAGGGTTTTAGAGTTCTTTTGGCATCTAATAATGACTTGTTTTTTTCCAGTGGTTATGTGATTGTGTCATGTAGTGCTTTTACGAATAGTGTCTAGGTGAAAAACTAGATTTAGGGACTACATGGCTACACTGATAGATCAGTGCTCCACTCCCATATTCAAAAAACAGCTCTAAAAAGTGCTGTGGGTGAGCCTACTTTGACATCTTATAATCTGCCAAGTCTCTAATTAAGATCACTAAGTACCTGGATAAAGACACTCTGTTGGAAAAAAATACAATACGGCTTCCATAAATAGCAGTTCCATCTCACCTGATGGAATCCTTTTAATGGTGACAGTATACTCAGGGATAAAGGAACTACAGTGGAAATAGCATATCGGGCTTTTCAGAACGTGTTTTATAAGGTTCCACATGAAAGACTCTTTCCAGAGAGTGAGGAAATGGCCCTGCTATACACAAAAGTCTAATTAAAGAACAGAAAGTGGCATTTCAGGATGAAACGTTAGGTGTGGGATCCCCTGAGGATCATTGCAGGTGTCAGTGTTACTCAGCAGGGACCTGGAAGAAAGTAGGAATGGGGAAGTTGTCTTGTCAGAAGCTACTAAGCTCTCCTGATCAAATGCCACTCTAGAAGGATGTAGAAAATTGAATGAGTGCTCAAAAGGGAGATAGATGAACCTCAGTGTACATAAATGGAAGATCCTGCATCTGTGAAAAAAATCCTATAATGTGCCTACTCAATATTAAACTTGGAAATAGCCATTACAGCTGAAAATAGAGATCTGAGAGATATCATCATCAGTTATTTGATATCATCGGGTCAAAATGCAGTGGCAGCCAAAAATCATCAATAAAAAGTTAGGCATTGGGAACAGGACATAGTGTATTATTTCACAGGTATATGAAACTCTGGTATGATCACATACCCCGTGTAGTTCAGGTCTTTTCATCCCATGAAAGTGTATGGATAAAGAAAGTACAGAGAATGGCGGTTCAAATGTGTAACAGGAAAAAAAGCAGGTATCATATAAAAAGGGAATAAAAGCCTCGAATATTTCAAGTTCAAGAGAAATATAACTGAGAGTTGGAGTGGTATGGCTGAACTTTTACATAAACACAGATGAGGTGAATATGGTACTGTTCATCACATCTACATTAATGAAAACAGGGAACACTCACTGAAATTCACAGGAAATCAGCTTAACACATGTAAAAGAAAGTACTTCTCTGCACAGTGGGTAGTGATCTTCTGTAGCCTTCTAGAGGCAGACACATGATCAGTAGGTTCAAAAAGAAAAGGGACAAATGCAGGCACAATAGGTCCACAGATGACACTAAAGAGACTGATCAGGTGTGTAATATCTAATATTCCTACATGTCCTACAGACTTAGAGGAGATGAGGGGAACAAATGACAGAAACTGCCCAAGCCTACATTCTCTCTTTAAATAACATTTGTCATTGGCACAATAAGAGACGCGTTGGTAAGCCAAACAGATTGTTGAACTATCTGACCCAATATGATGGTTTTTTAAGTTCTTAAGAAATTACCAATAAAATGGTAGCGAAATTTAGCTGAGAATCTATTATGTTATTCATGTAAATAGTCTATTTAGAAGCCCCCCAAGAAAACATGATGCATACATAATGAGTAAGTATAGTTATTCAATTAAGAATAGCGAGTAGACTTTAAAAAGCTATTGTTTCAGAAGGCATTTCTTTTCAATGCTGTTTATAGGCTCTTTCCTTGGTGTTCTCTAGGAAGCCTAATTATCCAATAATTTAAATTTATACAGAAAAAAAAAAAGTGTGCTATAGGATTGTCAAGAAGAGAGCTGAAATACGTCAAAAATAAACATGATCGATGAAGATATCAGATAGCTGTGAGTTTTCCAATTCCATCTGCTTAAAGTAGACATTATAGAACATCATCCACTCACCAAAATCAATATATTTTAACTATTTCCTCTCAAAATAAAGCATAAATAAATATTTGCATTTACTGTGGATAAAATCCTCTAATGCCTAGATATTTGATAAGATTTAGATTGACATAGTAACTAAGAAAAAAGAACTAGTCACAAAATAGTATAACAAGAGGCAAATGGGAAGTTACTTGTCAGTAATACATAAACGAGTACAACTCTCTTTACAAATTCATCTTGATTGCTTTAGACTCTGATGGCTGAGTAAGAGCCAGGAGACTCCACTGTGCTGACAACGTCTGTATTAAGAAATTCCAAATGAAGTCGCACATGTAAAAATTGCAGTGCAATTACCACAGCCAAGGTATTTGATTCTTCTGATTCAATAATGTAGCAACAACATTAAGCACTGTTATTATTTATCCATAATGACTTATCAAAAAACTTTAATACTATGTTATAAAATTTTAAATATCTCAGTCTACATTCCCAATAACCTCTTTGTCATATGTCCTCAGCACCAGTGTAAAAAGCTCTCATGACCTTGGAAATGTCTTAACGTCTTCCTTTTTGAAGTCTCTCTGTGTGAAACTTCTTGCAACTTCAAATCCTTTTGGCTTAACACAGACCATGATATTGAAATATTGGATGCTGATCTGCTAACACAACTGCAGTAGGATTGACAGAGTGCCGGAATTTGTTTCTCAACCTTTTGTTTTGCACAAGAGGACATAATCTCAGCACTGTATGCAAAGCTCAGAACAAGGAGGAATGTGAGCACTTAATTACAGTGTATCTTCATCAGTGCATTGACAGCTTGAGTGAAGGCTGAGGGAAGCCTTGGCTGCTGTGACCATGAGATGGTGGAGTTGAGGATCTTGTGCGACAGAAAGAGAATGCCAAGCAGGATCGCAACTCTGGACTTCAGCAGGGCCAACTTTGGCCTTTTCAAGCAACTGCTAGGGGATATGTCATGGGACAGGGTACTAGAAGGCAAAGGGGCCTAAGATAGTTGGTCAGTATTCAAGGACCACTTCTTCCGTGCTCAAGATCTGTACATCCCAACAGGTAGGAAATCAAGAAAGAGAGCCAGGAGACTTGCATAACCAGGGAACTGTTGGGCAAACTCAATCAGAAGATGAGAGTCTACAGATCATGGAAGGAGGGGCTGACCACTTTGGTGGAATATAGGACTGTTGTCAGAGGATGTAGGGAGGCAACCAGGAAAGCTAAGGCCACCTTGGAATTTCACCTCGCGAGGGAGGTAAAGGACATCAGAAAGGGCTTCTTCAAATGTCTCCCACAGCATTCTCATAGCTAAAGTAAGGAAGCGTGGTCTGGATGACCGAGTAGTGAGTTGGTTCGCTAAGTGGTTGAAGGGAAGAAGCTGGAGAGTTGTGGCCAATGGGGAAGAGTCTAGTTGGCAGCCTGTGTCTAGTGGA
>NW_009713174.1:0-31872 GCF_000703405.1 Apaloderma vittatum | reverse complement strand
GCTTGAATAATTACTAGGTGACACATCTGGCCCTCGTTTCAATACAATCTTTTTAACCCTTCAGCAAAAGGTGCTTTTAGTGCAAAGTAAAGGGCGAGTTTGTGTAAGAACTTGTAGGTGCTCTCCATGGGCAGCTCCAGGTAGCTTTGGTCAGGTTCATGCTGATGCAGTGGTTTGGGGTGAGGAACGAGGCAGCATGTGGTTATGGGTGGCAGAAAAGGTGAGGGGAAAACACTGTTTTGTGTTCCGCTGGGTGGATTTGAGATTTGGCCATGGGAAAATCCCTTGTGATGGTACTAGGTGGAGGAGTTATAGACCTGTGCCTGAGAGGCTGCTTTATTACTTTTCTGCCTGAGAACACAGCAATTTTGTGAAAAAAGGTGTCATACTCTTCAAAATCCAAGGAGAAGTTAGTAATAATTTCCAAGATCCTTGTGTCTCTTTACTTCTGTGTTAAATGGAGTAACAGTGCTGTTAATGTAATGGCATGTGTAGGATATGTAGAAGACTATGGTGCAGAGATCTGAAGATTGACACAGTTATATTGTTGCAACCATCTGTAGAAATCAAGTTGTTCAGGTGGGAAGGGGTTCCAGGGGGTCTTTACCTCAACCTGCTGCTCCTGGCAGGGTTGACTTGGTGACCAGTCCAGGTTGCTTAGAACTTTATTCAGTTGATCTTGGAAAATCCCAAGGACTGAGACTAGGCAGCCTGAACAGTGGTATGCATGTAGCAGAGAGGAAGGGTGGGAATTCTCATACCTTGTTCGCATGTTCTTTCATTTCATGTCTGTCTTTCCTGAATGTTAGTGCTTGTCTCAAGCAGTGACTTGTTATTTTAGATGCAATAGTAAGCTGATGTTGCAACACTGTTGCTGGTCCCAAGAGCTTGCTTTACAGTAGTACTGCTGGCTTGCATGTCTCTTCTGATGTGTAGGAGTGCTGTAGTTACCTGTGTTCCCATGGTAAAGAGTAATCAAGCTGTGCAAAAATATTAAGCTTAAAATTACAGGTGTGAAGGTGTATATGTTGAAGGAATTGACAGTATCTTCGTCTAGAGAAAGCTCAATGTAAGCTGCCCATTCCAGAAGGAATCCTATCTTGCAAGTGTAATTATTATTGAGTAAATTTCTGTGACTCCAGTTCTATTATTACAGTTTTCCAGAGGGCAAAGTCGTTATCTTGTTCTCTCATGTATTATCCTATAGCTATATCACATTCCTAATTGAAATTGCTGTTAAGATGTGTGGGCTTGCAATTACCTATTTGCTTTGGTTCCCTGAAACACTGGAAGTCTTTGGCATTTTGGCCAAGACTGTTAGTCAATTAAGTTTGGTGTTTGTGTGAGTGCCTGTCCTGGTTTGAGCTAAACAGAACCAATTCTTTTCAGTGATTTTTACTTCACAGCTCAGTTTCTTTTAAGGTTGCACTCTCTGAAGTTAACAGCATTTTTTTTTTACAGACAGTGTCTGCTTCTAGAAGTGACACTACTTGATGTTTGTAGCTATTACTAAGGATTGGTATGCAGAAAGGCTCTTATTTGTACTTTCTTCTATGGAAACTAAGATCTTTGTGAAATCTTGTGCCATGAAGTAAAAGGATCATAAGTAAATAACAAGTCACACTCTTCCAGGGAGGAGAGGACAGGAAAGGAGACATAAAACTGACCAACATAAGTATTTCATGTAGGTCATGTCCAGAATAAAGCTAAAGGATCACAAGCATAAAGCGCTTTTTCCCCCCTCACCCCAATGTCTGATGATGACGCTGTTCTTCTGCATTTGATCCTAATCTGTGAGTTCTTGAATCCAGCTGCTGCATTTGGTTTCTTTCTGCTGTTGAGTCCAGTCTGGAATTTCCCAGTACCTGCCCCATGACATCAGTGGCGATGTGATTGCCATCGGCAAGTTTCAATATTGGTTTTGTGTATTTCATTATTTCATTAATATAATATCTTTATTATTGTTCTTGTTCTGTTCTGTCAGAAACTCTGAACTGGCTTGTTTTTGTGGTCTCCTTGAGGAAAGACTAAGTGCTTCATGGGTATCCATGTGTTAATTAGCAATGTTGATTGTGTTTTAAAGACAGTGAAATACGTAGTGTTAAGTTCTGTTTTGAAACCAGAAACTTCTTGACTTTAGTTGAAAGTTTTATTTTACTTTAAGACCGTAGTGCTGGCAGAGTTCACAAAAAGTAAAAGATGTAATGATCTTGTTTAAACCCCCATTTGCCTCGCAATTTAGTCTAACTGTAGTTCTTATTGATACTGTATTTCAGTGTTTCTGGGATTCCTTTAAATTGGGATTGGTCAAGAAATTGTGCCTTTTCTTCTTGAAACGAGTAAGAGATATTTGAAGACTTAATGAAATGAGGAATGACCTAGGCTAGGATCAGAAGTAAAAGAAAGCATCAGGAGTTTTGGAAGGAAACTGTTTGGAAAGGTGAGTACTAGTCTGGGTTCTTAGATGCCCTTGCTAGTCTGTGTATGGAACAGAATGAATGGACCTAAATATGATAAAAATACCAATGTGAAAGTGAAATTTGCAAGTGAAGGACTTTTTGGATGTGCACAGGATACACCTGAAATGTATTGCTGAAGAAAGGTAAAATCAGAGAATCACTTAGGTTGGAAAAGGTCTTTAAGATCATCAAGTCCCACTCCAAAGTTTCTTTCAGGTTGCAGAGAGTGATAAGTTCCCCCTGAGCCTCCTTTTATCCAGGCTAAACCTTTCCCTCAGCTGTTTTGCACAAAACTTGAGCTCTAGAACCTTCACCACCTTTGCTCTTCTCTGGACATGCTCCCCTTCAGTGTCTTGTCATGAGGGGCCCAAAACTGAGTACATACTTCAGGTGCAGCCTCACCAGTGTCCAGTTCAGGGTTAAAGTCACTGCCCTGTTCATGCTGGCCACACTATTTCTGACACAGGCCAGGATGCTGTTGGCCACCTGGGCACACTGCTGGGTCATGTTCAGCTGGCCGTTGACCAACACCACTTTTCGTTTTAAGCAAGGTTAGTGGTGAAATCAAGTGTGATAGCCTCCAGACTAAGATTATGTGTTCATGTATGATAAACTGAACGTCTTGAAATCTTCAGGGCAAGATGATTTTAAGTTCTAGAATTGTCTGAGAAGATGTATGAATTAACAATACTGGTTGTTTTTAACTAAACATTTTTTAAAAATAAAATACACAAAAGCTATTAAAATTTGCGAGTAGCTTGTGAGTCATAGCACTGTGTTAATATCTGAAAAGAGAGGGAATGATAGATTTGCCATTCTCAAGCAGAACTCACTGCAGGGTGAAAAGTCCTGCAAAGAATGACATGGATTGTAGGTAATAGTGAGAGGAGGGGAAAGAATGGTAACATGGTTAATGTAATTTTGTGGAAAATAAGTGTTTGTCCCAAGAGGGGAAGCTTTTGAGGATTTCCTAATAGTGACATAGTACTACTGTGTGAAACCCTTTTTTGATACTTCTGAGTTTTGCCTCTAAATGTAATCAGTGCAGTTAACATGAAATTAATAGATCTTAAGTGGAATAAGGAGAAAATAATTAGTCTTCTTCTTGGACACTTCTAGTACAGTCATACTGGGATGTGGGCTTCTAGCCCTGATACTGTTTGATCTCCATTTTGATAGAAGATGCAGATGTTATGGTAGAACTTGATAGAACTTGCAAATGTTATAAATTACTTAGAATTGCACCAGTAAATTATTTATTAGTGTTTGAATTGCTTAGCAAAGCTGGTAAAGCCGGGCAGAGAGAGACTAGCCTTTCCAGTGTAAGGTGGTATGTAGAATTGTTGGGATATTTAGGGTTACAGTGGTAAACAAATCAATCTGTAAGGAGTCATGATGTAACTAAGAGACTGACTGGTTTTTCAAGTATAGTAAGTACCTCAGTAGCAGAAAATCTAGTATGAATAGTAGTGGCTCAAAGTGATTTTCAGATTAAGGAATGAAAAAAATGAAAGCAGTGAAAATGCACGGGTACTGCAGTGAAAATGCACGGGTACTGCAGTGAAATTATTAGATTTGTGGCTTGGCAAGATAAGGGAAGAGGCCACAAGCACTTCTGTAGGATCAACAGGAAGGGAAGAAGTCAGTAGTAAAAAGTTTTTTTAAACTAAGATACAGAACTTAAGTACAATACTGTAGTGACAATACTTTATGATCCGTATTTCTTATTATTTTAATGTGTGTTTTTTCTTGTAGATAGTCTGGGGTGAAACGGAAAGAATGTTGATGATAATCTTTTAAAATATTTACTGTTTAGAACTTTCAATTCCTCAGATAACCAGAATGCAATTCCGGTGGGACTGGCTGTGCTTGGGTGTCCTGATAATTAGCTCAGTGACTGCAGAGGCTGAAAATGAAGAAGCTCTGGATGCAGGTGTTGAAGTGGAGGATTTTGACAAGCAATCTCAAGAAGCTGATGTTGACAGAGATAAATCTTCCTTAGGGGTAAGATTACTGAAGTCTTTTAATTAAAGCTTGGTTTTGGTTTAAGATACATAGTTATAACTAGTTGAGAAATTGGTGGACAACTGCATTTTAACAAGAGCGTGATAATAGGCAATTGACAACTGCCTGTGATGGATAGTCATCAAGAAGTTTTTACTAGTCTGTGCTTCAGTGTAGATATAGAACCTTTTGGTTTGATTTCTCATGTGCTCTTTCTAGATAAGAAAGCAGAAATTATCCTTTGTCTTACAGAATTTTTACTTTAGACCAAGTTATTGATTTCATCAACCACAGCTGCCTTTTTACAGTCTTTATTCCCCCCTAAAAAAAAAAATCTGTTATGCTGCACTTCATAATAGATGTGGGCAATATTAATAAATTGTTTTCAGCTTTTTACTGTGTAGCTCAAGTTGTAATGTGCCAAGTAGATAAGAGTGGAAAACATAAAGAAAGACATAGAGAGCAAGCAGACAACTGGTACAACATCAGTAATTTTTTTTTTTGAGGTTTTCTTACACATAATGTGTAACAGTGGTTATGCTTAGCCTTGAAGAAAAGAAGCAGATTCTTAAGATCCACAGGTGTGGAACTCTTCACTATTGAGGGATGTGCCCAAACTGTAGAGTGAGGTGCATAGAGGAGTGGGGAAAGGTGTTTTATGCTGCTAAATATTTCTATTGAACAACATCTAATGGACTACTTGTGGAGGTATGATAGTGTATTTCAAATGAAAAACTATGATTCATGCTAGAGAGTGTTTGTCTTTTTAGGTTGTGTATCAGACTCCAAAGCCAACTGGGGAAGTGTATTTTACAGAAACCTTTGATGGAGTATTGACTGGGTAAGTTTCAAAGTATCAAGTTTAAAGTAAGCTTCCAAGTAAAAGGTTTTGCCACTATAATTTTAATTGCTGAAAGCAAATCTATTGTGTTTTCATCTTTTTCATGGTCTCTTCAACAATTTTTACAGGGGTTAGAATTGGGAAAGCTTGCTCCAAATACATCATAATGTTAAGCTGGACAGTCAACATATCAGTTATGTGACTTTCTGTGTTTTAAGGAAGCTTTTAATAAATTCTGGGTTTATGGGCATAAAGAAAAATAACATTTAAAGATTTAGTTAGCGGAATGAAACTAGCTGCAAGGTGAAGTGTATAGCCATTACACTGCAGTAGCAAGCTCCTGCTCTTCACATGCACTTAGATATGTGTAAGTAAAGCAGTTCCTTCAGCATTGTAGATGAAATAGCTATTGAATAAGACTCCTGTAGCAGATGTACTCTATTGCTTCCCATACTCAGTAAGCATTAGATATTTATTGAATTCTAGGAGGTGTTCCTTGCTAATTTGACTTTACTACATAGAGATTTTAGAGAAATCTTTATGTCAACCATTCTGAAGCCAGAAATTTGTCTTATCTGCATTTGTAAGTTTTCTTCCAAGGTATGTCAAGTGTCACTGCTGCTGGCTGACTTGTGTTGCTCGATGAAAAGCACCAATGTGCTGTGAGGTAGAGAGAATATAATACTTCCTAGTTCTGGAGTAGACTTAGTAGTTTTAGTTGGAAAGCAACTTGGCTTGCAGTTCTCTTTCAAGCTCAGATGTAAAGGGTGTAGAACATTAAGGGAAACCAAATGAGTAGCATGTAGTGTTCAGGTTTCTTTGGGTCACCTTTTTTCCTTTCCTTGTAGTGTTTAAGGTTTTACACTTGAACCTTGCTATTATCCGTGTGTATTTGACATGGTATACTTAAGTAATATTCTTATGTTCTGTGCAATTCTACTTGTGTTAAAAACTGAAGTTTATTTGGAATAATTTAATTACTTTAGAGTAATGGATTATTATTCTTTTACTTTCTCACTAAGTGTTTTGAAATGCTATATTAGACTAATCTATTTTAAGTTGTTTTATCATGTTCTTTGATCTACCCATAGTTCCATGATGCTGACTGTCAATTGTTGTCATAGATTCACAGTCCAGAAGCAAAAGCTGGGTTTACTGTGCTTATTAAATAATACTGGCTTGCACAGGTGTTTCAATGACTAGTACACTTCTTGTTTTAGGTGGGTGTTGTCTAAAACTAAGAAAGAAGACACGGATGATAATATTGCTAAATATGATGGTAAGGGGTTTTAATGTTTATTTCCACTATTTTCCAAGAGCATCAGGACATCAGCAAGTAACTACTCCTTACACTGAATATAAGTTGAAAAACCTAGGTGACATAAGTTAAAAATATTTGTTTGTATCATGACTGTTACCTTAATTGAGGTGTAATATGTTGCTTGGGTTACTTAGCATGAAGATAATGGTCATCCTACCATCTATTGCAATGAATGATAGTATGATACCCTCTGGCATCTGAGTATGCAGTATTTGTTGTTTGTGAATAGCGGTTCTTGAGAGCTACCTTCTCTGAAATTGTATCAGATTTGCCACTTCAATTTCAGTTGTTAAAACAGAATTCTACAACAGCATGTCCCATGTTGCTGTGTCAGTCCTAATGATGTATGAGTTGATTACGTAGTCTAGCCTCTGACAGAAAAGTTAAGATGAATGACTTAGAAAAAATCCTTTTTTGTGTTTTGACTGTAGGGCTCTGCAGTGGTTCTTAAAGATTTTATTCTTGCAGTACTCAAATTTTGAAAAATAAATTTATGATGGGTTTTATCACTGGGAAGGTTGTACTTAACTTAAATTCCTAGGCTAGAATTACCTGCTTGAATGTAACTTTAAGCTGTTTCACAGATGTGGTCTGCAGCAATAATTTTGCAATCTGAATTTCTTTCAAGACAAAGTGGAGAGAACAAAAAAGTTTCTGCTACAAAAAAAAGTATTTACTACTGCTCTTATGTCAGATGAAATGAATGTTAATAGCAAGTGGTAAGCCAGTGTAACTTGTAATACTTCAGTGTGCAAGACAGTTCAGAACAGATGTTTTTAAGTTTAGCAGTTGCCAGAAATAACTGCTAAAACTAAAGAACTTGCAGAGGACACTTGTACGCATGAGGTGCTTATGAGAACTGATTTCTCTATGATTCTTTAGCTGCCTATTAGATAGAAATTCTTTCTAACGTTAGAACAGTCATATTTGCTTAAATTCACCCAGACAATTCCCCATTGACATTGTCTGTTGTGAAAAGACCTTTTTGAACTATTTTCCAACTTAAGTTTGTTTGATGGTTTTGTTATTTTGCCTGGCATGACTGCTTGGCCTTTCTTTCTAGGAAGGAATACTATTGAAAAGGAGGGAGTTGTTTTGCCCTCCTGTTTAGCAGACTACAATCAACTAGGGCTTTATTGACATGTTATTTGCCCTTCCTTAATCATCTTGTACAAATTGTACTTGATATGAATGAATGAAAGTACCTAGCTGTTTTGTTTGGATTTTACAGTTTATGTATTTTCTAAAACACCTGATGAATAACTCTTGATGTTTTCTTAGTCACGTTGACATAGGCATTTTTCAAGATGACAGTGAAATGTGACAGTAGTCTTTTATACTGTGTTCATTCCTGGGGCAAAAAAATAAATAAATCAGTGTCTTGTGCTGCTCGTCTCTGAGCAAATATAACTGCCTTCTGAGAATTCTTGTTCTCTGAGTATTGTTCACATGTATAATCAGCTGTATTCTTCTGGAACTTCGAGAATTTGTAATTGTATAGTCTTATTTTTCAAGCAGTAGGCTTAGTTGTTTGTCTTTAAGATCAAATCTGCTAAGTCTTGGAAAGACTTTTGGGGCAGAGGGAAGCTTCATCTCCCATGTGGTGAGACTGGCCTGAAATTTTCTAATTGTATATAAGCAGGAGGGGAAGAACCATTCAGATATCTAGCTTATGCAGTGCCTTGTGGCTAATGCTTTTTCTGTGATGATGGTATGAAGAAATCTAAAATCCAGAGAAATATTTTCTGTTTCTCTAGGCATTGTGGTATACTGCAGCCTAAATATACAGATCTACAGTATTTTCTTCTAGATATCTGTAAACTTGAAGGGCAAGGAATAGTGTCTGTTTTACATGCTTCATCTTTAAAATATTGAAAGCTAGAATTATCTTAATTGGCTAGAACACCTACTTTTTGATGTAATGGGAGAGTGGGCTTTTCTGCATAGCATTACACATAACCAAGCTGTAAACATGTCTATTTGCCAATTCCTAAGGCTGAAGTAGATGTTTTGGTTTTTTAACAATAAAGCTTTTAAATTATGAGCCAGAGCTTTGAACGTGTCTCAGTATTAGCAGTGCGATCACTAGGCGTGAATAAAATGATCTAAAAGCTTCTTTTGTACAATACTGCAGTTAAACAGAAATCCAGTGAGCGTTCACACATGCTATATGTTTGTGCAATCAACCTGATTTTGTGACAAGAAAATATTCTGATAAATGTGTACCTTTTTGTACTCCATTTCAATAGTTTATGATGGATTATGGGAAGGATATGACTCTTTGTTTTGGAGTCCATGGCTCATGGGATGGTGTTTTTTGTTGTTTTTTTTAGTTGGAAAATCCCATTTTACACACATGACTGTGATTTTAATTTTTTCTGTTGGCTATAACAGTTATGAAACTTATTTTTCACTGTTGTGGAAACAACTACTTGGGAAGAAAAAAGCTTGTCAATTCTTATTACAAGTACTTGCACTTTTTCCTCTGCTTTCTTTACTTCCTAATGCCTGAGCCAGAATTTTGGCTTAAATTGATTTTTGACATGACACAGTTTTATTATTTAAGTGTGGAGCTGGAATTCTAGTGGCTTCGAGTTCTTGAAAACTTAAAATGTTCTGTCACTGATCAGACAGAAAGATGTGAGCAGCAAATTTTGTCTACCGTGAGTGTTTCATTGTTTACTGTGGAGGAGTTAGAAGTGTAAGCTGGTCTTGAGTGATATTTTGTATTGATCATAGAATTAGCAGTAATGAATTATATTATCGTTTAACTCCTTCAACATCAGATGTCAAGTTTTCTCCCCTACTTTGGCAACTAGTCTTTATTTGCTGTTATAGCCTTGTTGAAAGCAAGCGTTAATTTCTTGACTTAAGCCTACTACAATTTTTTCAAAGACTATTTATGTCTTTTTAGGAAGATGGGAAGTAGAAGAGCTGAAAGAAAACACTGTCCATGGAGACAGAGGATTAGTGTTAAAATCAGTGGCAAAGCATCATGCAATATCAGCTAAGCTAACAAAAGCATTCATTTTTGATAATAAACCTTTGATTGTTCAGTAAGTAATCTCTGATAGTTTTTTTTTTTTACTTATTATTAAAAAGTTTAAGTCAAGCAAGTAGTGTCAATCCTTGTAGAAAAATACTGACTTTGATATGATATTGATTTATATCCAGAGCTCTCAGAATGGCAAGTATGACTGATTTTATTGTCAAGTAAGATTGTAGTACAAGTGTTAAGTGATTTTTTTTTTTTTTTTTAAATTTTTTGTAATGTGTTTGGATGGTAATATAACGCTTTAGAGACTTACTCTGAATTCCTCTGGCTGAATTCAGTGTGTCATGTGGGCAGTATCAAAGATTTCACAGACTTTCTAGAACTATTGTCCATTTCTGATTTGCTTTGATGTTTTCATGTTGGTTGATCCCACCTTGTTGTAGCCAGTTGTGTTTTTTGACTGATACTGTTGCTATGTTTGTGTGGTAATTAAAATCTTTTATTCACATAGAAGTGTTGTGACAGTAGGGACTAGTACACAATCTTAATGTTTTAATAATTAGAATTGTGGTTTAGGAGTTAATTTGTGTTTATCTGCTACTTGGAATGTGTGGTGTGTTTCTTAACTTGCTTTTTGCCCAGATATGAAGTGAATTTTCAAGAAGGCATTGACTGTGGTGGTGCATACATCAAACTTCTCTCCAGTAGTGATGACTTGGATCTGGTATGTCCTCTTAACATCTTCTGTCAGTCGTTAATTTGAGGAATACGTAATTGTCTTGTGAAATATCAATAACAAATTAATTCATAATGCATTCTAAATTATTTAAAAGCTTCCCAAATACGTGATGCAGAAGACTGGGCAAAATAATATGCGTATAATTGATTATATATAAACAAATCCTTTTGGAGTTGTGTACTTTTTACTGGTAGAATATGTGATAATGTTATTCTTACGATTTCTCTTTATTTTAGTGAAACTTGCAGGTAGTCTAAAACTTAAGGTATTAAGATCAATATTCACACAAATATCAATATGAACTTCAGAAGGTTAGAATGAAGAGTTGGCTGTGATTAACATACTTAGCTCTGAAAAGTGGTGTCTTCTCGACAGAGGACTCATCTTTTTAATCTAATTTTCTGCAATAATAGAAACTGTCAAGTCTCAACTTGTAACTTGAAAAATGGTTGTGTGGTGTGTTTTTGGTTTGTTTGGTGGTTTTTTTTCTACTACATGGCATCTTAGAAAGGGCTATGACTTAGATTTAGTGACTAAAAGTAACAGAGAATCTCTGTTCTCAGGAAAAGGTCTGAAAAGTGAGGTGTAAAAAATTAAGTGCCTTAGTATGTTGGGCCATGTTATAGATGATTTCTCAATATATTGATGTGAACTTGCCTGCCCTTTCCAAACTTGTCTGTGGAATTATTTTACTACTATGCTAATACAATCAGATATTTCTGAAATAAAATGCAGTGTGTTCTAGCTAAGTATCAGTTCTGGCACATGTGAACTATTGTTTCTGCTTTTAATATTTCTACTGCTACACCTGGGTTTAGATTTGAGCTGTCTAGTCTGTGATGGAGGATATTTTTTTTTTTCTTCTTTAAGAACTAGCAGTGATTTGTGGCTTAGGAGCTTGTGCAATGCAAATGTGTGGACAGAGTAGGGATGGCTATTATGCAGCAGGTGCTGCAGCTGATGCTTTTGGTACGTGGCAGCAATAACAGGATATTCAGTGTCTGTTTAGAATGTTACATCATGAGCTAGGACAAACTTGTATAGACTCAGCAGTATAGACATGAAGTGATGGGGTGCTTTACGATCCTGAAGCAGGCTGTTGTGGCCACTTAAAAGTCAAGTACCCTAACTGCTACAGATTTGTGGCCGACTGGTGTTTTTGAGTCAATGTTCAGTAGTATAATGACAGAGGTTTGTGAGCTGCTTGGAGTTACAGCCTGTGTAGGCTATAGAAGTTGGATTTGAGATGTCAGGCTATACCGTTTGCTCACTAGGATTTGGTAAACTAGAGTGTGAAGCTCCTTGAGGGGAGGGTGGGGAACAGGGAGTAGTCTGGATCAAAACTTTTGACAGGAATGTGGGCAGAATTCATCATTTCCTCTCAGGCTCAAGTTTTTCATCTCTGCTTGTATCCCTGAGATGCCTGTACCTACTGCTGCTGCCTTGACCCATGAAGTGATACCTTTGACTTTCAAGTACTGCTAAGAGCAGTGAAGTGCAGTGCTGTGGTATGTGCCAAGTGAAGAGATGGCTTGGGGCAGGCTCAAGACATTGAGCTGGACCTGCAAACAAGCAGTTGGGAAGAGCCTCTTAACAGTGGCACTCTTTATGAGATAGATATAAGGGATAGTATGTACCCCTGCCAGAGACAGGGAGGTGGCCACGTGCATAGGAAGTGGCTTCTAAGCATTTCTAAGATGCATTTATATAATCTTTAACGTAGCTTCCTGGTGCTCTTCCTTTTTTCCTAAAATGTCTATGCTATTTGTGTTTTGTGCTCACATAACTTGACTACTAACATGTAAGTTATAGAAATAAAGACAGTAGGAAAACAAGGAGAGACGAGTTTTTCATACTGGAAACATGTGTAAGTGAAAGCAAGTTAGACCATTCCCTGTGAATGGAGAGCACCCAGCAACTCAAGGCCTGTTTGATTCCTTTCAAATACCTTTTAGAAAAAGGTACTTAGGTCGTATGACACAGCATCAAGGGAAAAAGTACCCAAAATAACTTCATAAACATGTACAGTATAACACATGCTCAGCTTTTTTGCTTCTACAGGAATACTTTTTTGACAAAACACCTTATACTATTATGTTTGGACCAGATAAATGTGGAGAAGATTACAAACTACACTTTATCTTCAGACATAAGAATCCTAAAACTGGAGAATATGATGAGAAACATGCAAAACGTCCTGATGTAGACCTAAAAAAATTCTATTTGGACAAGAAGACGCATCTATATACCCTTGGTATTGTTTAATTCTTTTAAGTTTAAATTGGAGAGATTAAAAATGTGTTTCTATCCACTGAAACATTGTATTTAAGTCTGGGTTTTTTTGTTTGTATTGGTCTGTTAATTCTAAGTGGTGATTGCTTAAAGATTTGGCTTTAAATGAGCTGATGACTGAGCTTAACTGCAGGACATACAAGTGGCTTTCAAATGCTCCTATTTGGTATTCAAATACAGGAGAAAACTGTTAACAGCCTTTGCCAGCCTCAAGGGTGAATAATTGATTACTTTAGAACTTAGCATCTTTATTAACAAATATTTTTACCATAATATGAATGGTCCAATATTCTAGGAAGGTGTCAGAGTTCACAGAAATTCAGTTAAAGGTGCAGCATGCTGCATTCAGCTTGCCTCCATGTGTTAAGCATTCCAACACCTGCCTCTGCAGCATGAACAGGTGTTAATGCATTCTCTGAAGATGAATGAATATGAGCTGCTTTGTTTTTAATTCATGTGATATCTTTCTGTACCGATGAACAGTATAGCAGAGATGAATGAGTAATTTTTCTTACTACTTTTTTGCCCCTTTTTTTAATTTGCAAGGAAAACAAGACATTTAGAGAAGAATGGGCTAATCTGGCATAGTGCAAATCCAGGAAAATTGGATCTGTTTTGGAAGTTCCAGTAAATAATAACAGAAGGCATGTTAGAGTACTGTGCTATAGGAAAACATACTGGGTTTGAAGTTAGATGACCATAGTGTGCCATAAAAAAGTTTCACTTTTACATAGTAGGAATAAGTGAAGAAACAGTGTTCTTGTGGTAAAGGAATGCCTCTGTTCTTGTATTTGGCTTGTTAGAGATTATCATTAAGATTAACTGAACTTGGATTGCATTTATTCTGTTGATTGTTCAGATAGACTCTATGGAATTGTGTGTTTCTAATGCATTACATGACTGATAACAAATATAAAAAAAAATTTTGTATCTAAAGTGACACGGGAGTTTGGTTTTTGCATCTGTGGATATTTAATGCTGTTAAACATTTAGGTTGCAAGAACTTCATTAGGTATTATCAAACTACCTTTAAACTGATTTTACTCTGATTTTCACCCATCGCTATAAAACCATTGAAGTGGAATAGTATGTACTTTCAATTAATATGGATATCGAATAGACATTTGAATATACTTGTTAAATATTTTTAAATGTGCTCACTGGTTATTAGAAATGGATCAGGATACCAAGTGTTACTAAGTCAGACAGTGCTCAGGTCTGTGACCTGGCTTCTCAGTTATTCACACTTGCTGAAATATTAAAACATGTGAAGAGAATTTTTTCTAGTTGCAGTCTGGCATTTGAGGGAAAATAAATGTCAGGAGATTTGAATCTAAGAGTAATCATTGCTTTGATTATCCTTCAGCTGTGTTACTGACACAGTTCTTCTGTTTCCACGCTTTCAAGTGTGAAATAGTAATTTGGTAAGAGATGTTTTGGGGTGGGGTTTTATCTTTTGTTTTCTGTGCATTTAAAATAAATAGAGTAGAGTTTTGGCAATATGGCACGTCTTGAAAAAATCACATGGAATATGCTTGGGTATGTTTGAAAGAAAGAATGTTAGATGTTTGTTTTTGGGGGGCCCACAGTAACAACTCTCCTGTCTTGTGTCCTGATCCCGTACCTGGGTGGAGAGTCTGTTTCCTGCTCTGCTAGTGAGGATCCTGTTTGCTATGCCTGGTCTTAAGTCTGTGCTTACATAGGTCTCAGTTAAAGGTGCTTTTAAAAATAATGGTTCCCTTATTTCTTTTATATAAAATTTCTTCCATTTAGTGGTGAAACCAGATGATACATTTGAAGTGTTAATCGACCAAACGGTTGTCAATAAAGGAAGTCTTCTGGAGGATATGGTTCCTCCAGTAAACCCTTCCAAAGAAATAGATGATCCTCGTGATAAGAAGCCTGATGATTGGGATGAGAGACCAAAAATACCTGATCCAAATGCTGTCAAACCGGATGACTGGTAAGGAGAACATTGATCTGTATAGTATGTTTCAAATTAATAACCTGCACATAAAAGATTTAACTGGTTTTATTTTGTTTGGGTTTTTGCTTATGAGAAGTGGTATATGTTTCACTACTGGAAGTGCTGAAGTCTGAAAATTATAATTAAGATGAGTACAAGGATCTGGTCATCTTGTGAGGAGAGAAATAAAAACTGTGTTTTGCTGATCTTGTAGTCTTCGTGGTTGTAGTTAATAACTGAGATTACTATACCTGAAAGACTAGGAAGAGGTGCCCTTTTTTACCATGTTGTGTTAATTTACATTGAGTGATTTCTCTTTCCATCTGTGTGAACTGCTGTTCATATGGCAGCTCTTTGAAAGGAGGGAGTAACTTAATGGGAGGATCTGACTGATGCCTGCTTGTTGATGGCAGCAATTTCTGGCCTAAACAGTATTTGGAAACAATGTAAATATAATTTAAATACTTGCAAACAGATGACTGGATATATAATTCTCATAAGTGTGTCTAATTCTGTTGTGCCTTTGAAAATGCTGCTTTTTGTGCTAGTTGCAGTCCTCTGAACAGACCATTGGTTCTAAGTCAGGCTGCTCTAGTTTCTGACTTAAGTCTGTAATTGAAGGGATGAAGATGAGCCTTCCAAAATAGAGGATCTTGATGCTGTTAAGCCTGAGGGATGGCTTGATGATGAACCGCAGTATGTTCCAGACCCTAATGCAAAAAAACCTAAGGACTGGTAAGAACTTGATCAGAAAGTGCTGCAGTTCTCTGTGGCCATTTCTGCATCAAAAGTCAATCCAAATCTCGTTGTCTCTTGAGGTAGTGAGTTGGAATGTGTAAGGTGTAGCTAAATACTTGTTACTTTGGGGAACTGCTTTTAGAATAACATGAATGTGTCGGTTGCCTTGTGTTTTCTGAAGACACATAAACAAAAAGATTATGAAGGAGCTCTTTGAAAGAATTTGCAACACTGATAAACAATGTAACAGTTTAAACTGATAACTTGAAATCATTATGTAATAGTCTCAAATGGATCTCTAGACATCTCCAAGTGTTTCAAGCTGCCTGTGGATACAGAAATATAATTGCATTCAGTCGTGATGTGGTAGATACAAACATGTGACTTAAAGGTTAGCACTCCTTAAGAAAAAAGTGTTTATACTGTTGGGTGAAGTTCTGTGAACTGGTCAAAATTCTGAGGGTGTTATAGCCAGATATATATGGATCCTAACTTTAGACTGACTGCTAGTGTTCAGACCTGTCTGAAATTTTGTGGGGTTTTTTTGTAGGGATGAAGAAATGGATGGTGAGTGGGAAGCCCCTCAGATCCCTAATCCAAAGTGTGTGACTGCACCTGGTTGTGGAGATTGGGTGCGTCCCATGAAAAACAACCCGAAGTATAAGGGAAAATGGAAAGCACCTATGATAGATAATCCTAACTATCAGGTAATAGCAATACTGTAGGTTGTCATTAAAAGGTACAGAATTCAACAGTGGTGGCATGTCAAAGCAGTATCAGTCTAGGCTTGTTTTATGCTATATAGTTTTAGAGTGAGTCTTTGCATTCTCACTCTAAATGCTTAGATCTCTTTTGCTTTTAACTTGTGTTTTAAGTATACTGAAAAATCAAAATGCTTCCTCAATTAAAACAATGCTCTGTTAAAAGCTGCTTTTGCTATGATTTGCACTGGTATCACTTTTTAATATGCTTTGTAGAATTGTGCTCTGCAATACTCTGCATTTAATGATGTGTTTTTATGTTGTTGTGGTTTTAAGTGTGGGTCTTTTAAATGAATGCCTTTTTCTCTTTTTGTTAAAAAACTAAACCTTTCAGTAAACGTATTGCTTCACTAATTAAATTGCAGTGGAAGCATCAATTTTGGATAATTGAATTTCCCTCCTCCTTCCAGATATAAGAGGTAATCAGTTGGATATTAAAGAGTTACTTGGTATTAGTTATGGCTGGGGAGTACTTTAATCTGTTTTCTTTTGAGCTCAAGTTCTTAAGCATGTTAATGAACAAAATTGGGCTTTAATTTGTACGGGTATCCTAAGGCTGATCTCTCTTCCTAAAATTTTCCCTAACATTTGTGTTCACAGTAGCAGTCAGTTTATATATATATTTGCATAGTTGTACATATAAGATCTCTCTTCCTAAAATTTTCCCTAACATTTCTGTTCACAGTAGCAGTCAGTTTATATATTTATATGTACAACTATGCAAATATATAAATGTATATGCTATGTTGATGAGCAAAAGCCAAAGTTATATGTTACACAAGGAGAGAATAGAGGAGGAAGTAATACCAATGTCTTATTTTCCTGCAGTATTAGGAAATTTGCTTCCTGGAGTTACTATGAGAAGTGTACAAAGATGGCTTGGAATAGCCAGTTCTAGGAAGATAGTTTGTACAGTCCATTATTGCTGTAACTCTACATGGGCCAAAAAAAAAAATAGGCTATTATCACTTCTCCTTCTGTGTTAGCCAGTTCTAGGAAGATAGTTTGTACAGTCCATTATTGCTGTAACTCTACATGGGCCAAAAAAAAAAAATAGGCTATTATCACTTCTTCTGTGTAGGTTAAACTCTATGGCTTGTTAAGGAATGCACTTAAAATAGCCAAGAATTCTAATGATTTTGAAATTTATTTCACAGGTTTTTTTAGTGAAGTATAGGTAACATGATTGCCTTTTTTCCTTCAAAGGGAATCTGGAGCCCTCGGAAAATACCTAACCCAGACTATTTTGAAGATCTTCACCCGTTCAAGATGAGCACTGTCAGTGCTATTGGTTTAGAACTCTGGTCTATGACATCTAATATCTACTTTGATAACTTCATTATATGCTCAGAAAAAGAAGTCGCAGATCGTTGGGCAGCCGATGGCTGGGGCTTAAAGAAACTGGTAGCAAGTGCTAATGAGGTATGAACTTCACTATGTTCTTTATAGCCAAAAGTAGTGAGCAAGATGTACTGCTAAAGAATTTTGCTGATTAATCCTGGTAGAGTATTAATGTTGACAATGAATATTTTTGCTGAGTCATTAAGTTTCTCTTTCTTAAACTCATAGCTTGGCTTTTTACTTTTCTCAAATGAAGCTTCTTGTGAAATTAAAAGGGTGTAACTTCTTAAATGCATAGCAAGAAATTTGCTTCATTAGAGTTAATGAGTCTTCTGTTGTTCATGGTGATACTAGAAATTCAGTGCCTGTCAGCAATGGAAGCGGGGGTTATGTATGTTCCAAGACATTCCTTTTCTTTTTTTCTTGCCCTATTTTGTTTTTTCACTTGTGGTAAACTCCATTATGTATTTTCTCCAGCTGTTTTCCTCCCATGGGGAATGGGTCAATAGTCCAGTGGTCGTAGTGCTTAATAATTTTAGGCCTTTGGCTGCTTAGATGTGTATTATGCAGCTCTGAAAATAGTGCATGTATGTTTGTGGAGCTCCATCTGTTCCTTTCCTATGTGTGCCGTCTACTTTTTTTTTGGTATACAGGATCGTGAGCCCCTCTAGTGGCTGCTGTTACTGACTACAGGTTCTTTTCATCAGTCCTGTGTTGAGTGGCAGGAGTGGGTCTGTGATTGTGGGAAGGAAATAGGTTGGTGGCACATGTGGCCAATTGCTGAGAGCTGCCGTCTGTCACAGGATAGGCAAGCAGCAACAGCACATCTGTGTGTATTATATGTGGACCTGCAGCTATACCTGTGCACATAATACCACAAAATATACCCTTGATCCCCTCAGCCCGCTGTGCCTCTCAAACGCCTTTGTTGCTGATGTATCCTTTCCAGAGGTCTTACTGGTCCAAGCACTTGCACACCTGCCTCTGCTGTCTAAGCTGGAGCTGGATGGGGAGGACAATTTACTCCCTGACTAATTGGTTGCCAGATGAGAGAAAGAATGTGGTAGTACAGATTAAAGCAAGAGGTTGCTCTTCAGGAGACTGGCTCCTGCTCTGCAGTTCCTGATGCTTTGTGAGATTTCAGCTTTTTCAGTGGGGGAATAAATAGAGTAGCCGGAAGGGCTATAAAGCCCAAAGTTGCCAAGACTTAAAATGTTGTTTTACCAAGTTGAGTAGGGGCCAGTCTACTATGTTTGGAGTATCAGGTTTGATTCTTCTTACTTAGCAGCTGCTGTTTGTAATCTGACAAGTTGTTACTTTACTAGTATTCAAATACAATACTTGATTAGTAATTAAAAATTAAGGTAAAGAAGGGTTTTCTTGGTGCAACATAAAGCTCAAAATATACACAGTACACTTCATAACCTTACTGAAATGTTGAGAGAGATGGAAATGCAAAATATTCTTTTCTATTGTTTTTAATACAGCCTGGTATGTTCAGTCAACTGGTGGCTGCTGCAGAAGACCATCCATGGCTCTGGGTTCTTTACATCTTGACTTTAGCTCTCCCTGTTGGTTTAGGGGTACTGTTCTGCTGGCCAGCCAAGGTGAGCCAAATTTACTGTATTTTTACTTAGTTTTAGTCTTACTCATTTTGAAAATAAAGTATTATCTGTGTAACAATATGTTTAATGTGCCATTGATATTGCTTAGCTTAAAGTAGTTGTTGTGTTCAATTCTTCCTTTGAGTTTAAATGTAAATTGACTTTGAATTTGTTGTAGAAAACAGATGAAGATATTGACTTCAAAACTGGGATATCTAAGTCAATTATGAAGGGAGAATTAAAACAAGAAAGAGAAGAGCTAGAAGATGATGAAATAGAATTAGGAGCAAAAGAAAATGAAGATATTGCTGAAGACGGTAAGATGAGCAAGCCAGCTTGCAGCTTGGTTAAATATGAAAACAAGAGTAGGACTAGTTCATGGATGGTGTGTTGCCAATTATTACAACTGGTTATTCTAGAAAATCTAAAAACTCTTGCTCTGATTCTTCTTTCTCTCTTTGACCATCTCCAGCGAGCAGCATTCCATGGTTAGTAGCTCTTTGATACAAAGAGAAGCAGGAAATGAGGCTCTCCTCAGTGTGTCTTCACTTTCAAAAAATGTTTGTAGACAATTATGCATATTTTATCTTCTAAATATTTTATATATTGAACATGCTTTGCTCAAGTATATGTACCTGAAGTGGTTAAAGTCACATTGTCTTCAAAATGAGTCTGGAATAGTTCTTAGCATCAATTCTTTCATTTTAGTAATCTGTGGGAGGATTTTACCCTTGTGCTATTTTGTTGTTCACTGATTTTAGTAACTCTTGTTAAAGCCTGAAAATAGGGTAGGCTTAAAATACCCAAGTCTGCTGCTTGCTTTGTCTTGCTTTCTAGTAGTGCCTTTGCCTGCCTGCAGAGGTGTGTCCTGCTGCAGCAAGGGAGAAATCAGTGATTCAGTAGATGGAGCTATACTTTGGCATCCAGGGATAGAATCGTCTTGTATTAGTGTATCAGAGATCACTGGTACCACAGAACTGCAGCTTCTAGGTTCTGTTAGCATTTTCCTGAGTCTATAGTAATGCATAAAGAGTAGATCACCTGACTTAAAGTGCATTATTTTGACTTCCATGAGAAAATCCTTAGCCTCAGACCTCTGCAAGATTCTGCTTCTGGCTTCACTCTTGGTAGGAAACAAGGTGATGAGTGACTGGCATGGGAAGTTGGAAACTTAGCAGACATTTGTGGGTTGTGGCTTTTCCTTTGTGGGTGTGTGGTTGGTTTTTTTTTGATAGTACTGGCATCGCTCTCTATTACGGATGGAAACTTTGGTGTTGTTTGTTCCTGCACCATGTTCCATGAGTGGTGATGGCTTCTGCCTGTAGGACTTCTGATGCTGAGTAGACTTTGATGTTTCTGTGTCAGTAACTTGCAGAGTTGAGTATATTGTTGGCACAGTGCTTGCCACACAAAACTTGGTCCATCTGCCTTACCATTTGAGAGCTTTACCTAGATGTTATCTTTTAGTTATACAACGTGTATTTTTTTTATATTAGGATAGATTAAGTACAGCATCTCAGCATCTTCTCTTTATCTTGCTCTACTTTATCTTCTCTTTGCTCCTGAATTAGAGAATCTGGCTTTTACCTAAGTCTTGATGCAGATTATAGGTATGTTTTGTACGTAATATGCTACTGTTGCAAGGCAACTGAATTCTAATGTTCTTCTGTTAAGTAAGGTTTAGTTGCAGTGCATCACTTAAACATATTATTCAAGTGTATGTTTGGATGTTGGAAGAAAGGCCAAGGCAATTGCAGAAGAACACTGAGCTCTCAAGTTTTTTTGAAAAATTCCTCATGGAATGGCTGTTCATGATCATTTCACAAGTAGGTTTTATTTTAGACCTTTAGCTTGAAATACTAAACTGAACACAGGGTAAGACTAAGCTAGCTTTTGTATAACTACTGTAAGGTTTTCAAGTAAATTTGAGGCTTGAGAGGGCAGGATTACATTTTGTCATATAACTTCCCAGTTTCTCTTTTAGTAGAATTGCTTAGTCTCCCTTTAGCTTCTCTGCTACCTTACACTTCTGCAAGGTGAAATCTTCCCCATTTCTCTATCTTTCTTTTGCCTCTTCATATCTGAAAGCATTAGAGAATTTGTCTTCTGCCTCCTTCTGCTGATTCTTTTTGCTACAGAGAGAAGAGAAATGGAGGAGACAGAAAGAGACATTATAAAGGATACAAAGAAGATGGGAAGGGACACTTCTTCAGGTACTGGGGAAGGGAAGTAATTTGGGCAAGGACTCTGTTTTTGTTTTTTTTTTTTCCTGGACTTCCTTGCTGATGGTAGAACTTCAAGCTGGTGGAGACCAGCTTTCATCATATGTGGATGTGATTTTCCTCTGAAATGTCTCTGTATTTCTACCAGTCTCTCTGGAACCTAGTAACTTTTACAATTCCTTTCCAGTAATTATCTGCTTCTTTGTTTTCTGATGTTGAAGGTAGCAGGGTTTGAGCTGTGAAAGAGTGACTTGAGATCCACATTTTATTGTGGAGCCATCTAAAAAAGAAAGGAAGACAAGTGGAACAACAGTAAATTTCAGAAAAACTTTTAGGTTTCTTTGGCTGCAGTGAGAATGAGTTGCTGGTAGAGTGCTTCTTCAAGGGCGTTGTCCCTGGGACTGTTTTATTTTGTTCCATGTTCATTTTTGTGGTGTTGCTAAAGGATATGTTCCTGACTAGTCCACTGATCTGGTTTATCTTTCCATTTTCTTTGCCCTTCAGAAAAAGTATTCCAGGCAGTGAAAGAATGTAGCCAAGAAATGGAATTTCAGAGGCACAGTCTGAACCTTATTTGTAAAGTTATACATTGGTTTATATAGAATACTCTTTAATATTAGACTAAATGAAAATTAAACTTGTAAATATTATACTTCTCCAGTTCTGGCCTTCACTGTCTGAAGCTTTTTGGATTTTGTTTTTCTACTCTACTGAAATTAGTACTTAAGGAAGGTACTTCATTCGCATTATTTAAAACTTTTAATCTCTTTGTTAGAGTATGAGCAAAGGTTTGGTGAATTCTTGACAGGCTGTTCTGTTAAGGATTTATCTCTGTTACAGAAATCTATATCTACGTATTCTTCACTGCAGCTTCAATTTTCTGGTCATATTTCGCCTTTTGATGGCAATAGAGACATTATTGTAGACATATCGGGTATATTTACAGCTAGGGAAAACTAGTGTCTTAGACCTTTGCTAATTGTTATGAACAGTTGGCTCAACTTGAGCTATATCATAGGCCAAGTCTTTTGGTACTTACACAAGTCTCAAATATTTTAAGTTGGGATTTTCATGATGTTCGTCACCAAGAATCAGGAGAGTTGCATCTTAAATTCAGGTGGTAATCACATGGTTATTTTTTCATTTTTACTGAGCTGTAACACTAAGAATTGTGAAGTAGGAGTTGTGGCTTTTTGATTTGATGTAGGTTGTGGTTTTGGGGTGGGGTGGTTTGGGTTTTTTTGATAAATTATGAAATGTAGGCATGATCCAACAAGGGTAGGATTGAGCAGTGCTTCATTACTGTTTTTCACTGAGCCACTAGCAGACTGTTTAGTTGGGCAATGTCATGTTTTATCCTTTCTATCAGATTTAGGTATGATTTCTTGTTTTCTCTTGATATAAAATATTGCAAAGGGTACTTGATTCCTAGAAATTCTCACTTCAGAACCTCAGTTTGAAGAAGAGACTTGCCAAACCCCAGTAACTTTTCTATGATTCATGCTGTGGTTGCTGAGATTTAGTTACGAAGAACACAGATACCTAAAATCTAAGTGTGAGAGTGCTGGCTTTTACATACTGAAGCCCAAAGTGGAAATGAAAACAACTGAGTGCCTGGTTTCCTTCAGAAAATAGGTGGAATATAGAGAGTTGGTTACCTTGGAAGGGCAACGTATATGTTAATCAGAGAGTGGCCTAGAATACACAAGATTTGGTGCATGCATGCCTCAGTGTTGCTTAGCTTATAATTTGTCTAAGGAATTCTGGAGAGTAAAAAGGTAGGTACACTTTTTTTTCTAGATTTTTTTTTTTATTATTGAGTGCCTGTAAGCTTGAGGCCTAACTTACACTAGGTCTCAGAAAGCTTACTGCTTTTTGTGAATGCTTTTATCCCGATAGTGCGAGCTGGATGTAGATCGAGTGAGCTGAGGAGAGTGCAGTGCTTTTTGACTAGTTTCTGCATTGCAATAATATATAAGAAGGGAGTAAGTTCAGAGCTGCTTGCCCTTCCCCTAAAATAGTATGCTAAGAGAAATGCCTGTTGAAAAGGGGAGTTCCCTTAGCATGTAGGCATTTGGGATGCCTGATTTGTCCTGTTTTGCACTCCAGTCTCAAAAGTGCTGATTACAATACTCTGATTTAAGAGGTTTCTAAAGGATGCCAAATTAAGGTTGTCCGTGTAGTTCGTCATTTAAAAGTCTAAAGAGAGAATGTAGTATTGTGAAAAAAGGCTGGGCTGAAGCTGAAAATTATTCTATCCAACAGTGGTCGATTTCTGTGAATTCATGAGAGCTCTAATCTCTGTGTTGTAGAGATGTTCATGTTGGTTATTGTGAAGTGCTTCATTTCTGTGAATTCATGAGAGCTCTAATCTCTGCGTTGTAGAGATATTCATGTTGGTTATTGTGAAGTGCTTCGTTCTATGACTGAAATTGGCTTCTATTGCTTAGTAATGTATCTGGAAATAGTGCATTTTTAATATTCTAGTTACAAAATAAAATTAACTTCTACAGAAGATGAGGGTGAAGGTGGTGGAGATATTGAGGAGGAGGAGGAGGAAGAAAATGAAGTTGCATATGGAAGTCAAGAAGAAGGTGACAAGTCAAACAAATCTGGTTCAGAAGATGAGGTAAGTTGTGGGGTTTCTGTGTTTTGTTGGGTTTTTTTTCCCCTCCTTCCTGCTATTTTCTCCTTGCCCAGCATGGCACTTCTAAGCCCCGTTATCTACAAAAAGCATTTTTCTTCTGTTAAGTCATAAAATAAATGACGAGGTAGGGATGTGGCTTTGTTTGATACAGCTTATGTTCTGTATTGGTTTGAACATGTCTCTTCCTGAGTAATTTTGGCTTGGAGGTCATACTTATTGTAAAATACAGGTATAGTGTGGAAGTGATCCATGCAGGCCTCTACATGTGAAATGTTTTTATGGGAGTATACTGTTTACCAGGCGATGAAATGAAGAGCAAGTCTTAAATTTGGATGCTGCAGAAGATGTCAATTGCTTTGTATTGTGCTAATTGATTGATGGAACATATGCCTCTAACCAAATAGCCTTTTTGTCAGACCTGGAAAAAACATAAGCTTGGTTACTTTTTTTTTAATGCCAAAACACAGTTTTAAGCAAAATGACCACACTGCTTTTGGATTCAGCATGTGCAGATTAATCAAGTTGCCAGATAATCTGTAACGTGTTATTTAGAAAATAGTGTTGTACAATAGAAGTTGTCTGTGCCTTTTTTGCATGTTAACTAGTCATTAACCTTTCATTTAGAAATTCTGCTATGTCTGAAATGCTTTAGATCCACCCACGGTACTTCTGAGGGTCATCTTGTCTTTGTCGCTCTTGAAATGAGTCCCTTCTCAGATCAGGGAGTTCTATGTTAACTCCTTTTCATATATAACTTCTCTGGGAAAATAATACCTTGCATGAGGTTGTGCTGTTGCAGCATTGAAATTCTTCATTACCCCTTATTCAGTACTTCTTGTTCCTATAAAAAAATCGTAGTTTTTTTTCTTGTACATTTATGTAGGAATATAGTATTTAATGAACCCTCTTCAGGTGCATATGACTCCTTCTGAAAGGGCTAAATAATTCTGAAGGTGTATATGACTCCACACAGTATCTTCATGAGGTTATGGTTTGCTTTTCTCTGAGAATTTTGGAGTGTACAGGTTTGTGTCATGAGTTAGCTAGTGACCTACTTGGGAGATGGCACGCATGCCTAACTCAGGCTGTGCCGCATTCCTTCAGCTCTTCCCTCCCAGTGCTCGCCATTAGATGATGCGGAAAAGTGAGGAAGCGTTGTATTATTTGAGAACGCAGTTCATGTTGAAAAGGCTTTTTGTGTGCCTCTAAGCTAATTGCTTTTAAACTGAGAAAAATCCATTTGAAGATGCACTTTAAAGTTGCTAAATTCATTAAGTCACTGCTTTTAAAACAGGCAAAACCAAATTCTGGACATCAGTTTAGATACACTGTTCTGAATGTAGAAGGGCAAACTCCTCTGCTTGTTTTATTTATTGTTACATTAGTATTGTGGAGGAAAAAAAGTCGTATCACTTCTGTGGTGCAATTAGTGATAATATGGTTGGGGGAATCGGGAGGACTGAAGTAGCATGACAGGTTCTGTAAATAAACTAAGTGGTTTACAATCTTTTTTTTTTTTTAATTCCCCCCAGATGAAAGAAGCTGATGAAAGCACAAGTTCTGGAGATGGTCCACTGAAATCAGTGCGCAAAAGAAGAGTACGAAAGGACTAGGTTAATTCCAGTGAAGATTTGCAGGTCTAAATAGTAGTAACTTTTGGTATGCTACTGCAGTGGGCCTGACAGCATGCCAGATCCTGAGATTTGGAGGAAAAAAGGGGGACTCATTGCGACTTAACCTATTTTACTTCTCTAACTTCTTCTAACCTTCCCAAACTTCCTTGACTCCCTTTTTTAAGGAGAAATACTATCTGTGAGGAGTTAACTGATATTTAGAATTCAGAATAACAGTGAGATTACAAGTTGACTGGCTGCTTTTTAAGGTGAAGATTCTTATGATTTTGAAGATTCTTAGAAATTAGTATTAGTTGGAGATAAAATTACTCTAAATATTTTTAAAATTAAATTAAAATATTTTTGCAGCTCTGGCACAAAATTAGCTGTTGATACTTTTCAGCTAAATGGATGATAGTATAGATGTAGCATCTATTCAAAGTTCATATTGCTGTGAAGAAAAGGTTTTTTTTTTCTGTGCAGAGCTAAATGCAATAATTGTTTTTGTATTATTTAGTGCTAGCAACAATTACTGTAAATTATTTATTTTAGTTGAACTTGTTACATGGGTGGTCACCTCTTTGTTTTAGACATTGGTTACAGTAATTTATTTTTAAAAGATATTTTAAAATAGAATACTTGAAGTGGTAGTTGATGTGATGTGTTCTACTTTTGAATGCAGACATCAAATCTGCAGCAGTGATATACAGATGATTTTTTTTGTTTTCCAACTTTTATAGTTCTCATGTTCCAAGCCAGAGTCGTATAACTTGTTTATAGAATACTTAAGTGTACATTGCCTCCTAAAAATATTTAATTCTTGTTTAACATGAAATTTATTAATATAGATAATTTTTGATGGATTGTTTTTTACAGATGTGAGTAACTGGGCATTCTCATAATTTAAATAAAACTGCATATTGTAAAAGAAACTCTTTGTGGAAGTTCAGCTGTATATTAAAACACAATAAAATTGCAGGAACATCTTGCTGCTTGGCAGCTGCCTATAGTAGGAGGATGTAAAATGCTAGCAAAACCAGTCATACATTAAAACTAAGTCTAAATAGATTAATTCATAAGGAGCTTAACAGATCTGCTTGTGCCTGCCAAGTTCACTTAAAGAAATATTTTCGCAGAAAATGGAAGTCTAATAAATGAAGACCTAAACCTTAATGAAGAAATCAGCATCTTCAAGTTGCTTGTGTTGAAGTGCTTCAGAGTTAATTATATTGGACTCCTGTGTGAAAGGCCTCTAGGTTTTTAGGGTTTTGGGGGGGTCTGGGTTTTTAAGTTCAAAAAGGAGGGAACTTACATTTATTTAGGGTCTACATGCAAAAGGTAAGAAGACTCTGGATTTCCCCGCCTGCCTGTGAGATTTTGAGCAATAGACAGAAGTTGTTACCAATGGGATACTGTAACAGCTGTCAGGGAGCATTTCAGCACCCCTTCTGAATGAATCTTGTCCAAGCCTGATGAAAATCCTTTGAAATTGTTCCAGTGTTTGAGTGTGGTTTTGGATTGGGTTTTGGTTTGCTTTTTTGTTTTTGTTTGGTGTGATACAGTTACTAAGACTCCCCATGAAGTCTTGATTAATGTCCCATCAACATCTTTGTACTTCAGTAAATAAGGAGCTGTTTATTATGGGTGACAGTCATGTGAGGCCATGACTCAAGGTTGCTGTTTGCAATAGCTCTGGCACTGGAATCATAGAGTCATCATAGAACAGCCTAGGCTGGAAGGGACCTTAGAGATCATCTCGTCCAACCTCCTGTTTTGGGCAGTGATGCCACCTCTTGACTAGACCTGGCAACACACAGGGACCGAGCGGGAATTGAACCTGCGACTTCGGTGTTAGTCCTTCTTGCCAGCACCGTGCTCAAACCGCTGAGTAATGCCCATCTTGCTTTAATGCTGGCTTAATGACTTTGATTACCTAGAACCTGGAGATAGAAGCCATCTGCAGGCATATCAGCGTACTGGGATGGAACAGTACACTGGCAATTAGCGGAGAAATGTCAGAGCTTTGGGGCTTTTAAGCTCTAAATCTAGACAGACAACCAAAAAAGGGAAACTCCCACTGACACAACATTGAGATTTTCACCTGCAGCTCCTGTATGTAGTCACTTTTTCCTGAATAAGTGTTTCAGGAGAAATATGTGATAGTGCTATCAGAGCTGCTTGAAAGTGCTTTGAAACTTAAATCCAAATGAAGATGCAGTTGCAGGATGCTTTGCTATTCAAGCTACTGGTCAGCTGTGGAACTCCATGAATATGGGACCTATGCAGCCTGTGCTCCTACTGGCTATGTTCAGGTAGTCTTGCTGAGGACACAAATCCCAGTGATAACTTTCTGTATTCAGGGGATGCTAAGTAGGACTTAGGCCTTTAGATTTAATTACAGTTGAAGTTATTCCTCAGTTCCACCTATGGTATGATGAAATAATTCTGGTTCTGGGTAATGTCGAGTTCTTTACCTGTGTAGGAAAAGGTAAAATCTCTTCTAACCCGTTTTAAAGTTCTCTCATATGGAGAGGTGCACATTTTAGCTTGGACAACCCTGGATGCAGGCTCCCAATCCTTTCCCCTTTTTCCTTTAACCAGAAGAAAGATAAGATTCATGGGTGAAACTTATCAAGGGAGTCAGGAACTGCAAGTTTGCTAAAAATACATTAATTTAACCCATGTTTAACCTTAATAGTTGGCATACATCTAGTATTTCAGGCACTTCATCTATACAGCAACAATTAAGGTTATGGCAAACCCTACTACTTTCCACCTTCTGACTATGGGTAGTTATGAGAAGTACTCGGGTTTAGAAATGTGAAACCAAACTGAGACAAATCAAAAGTTTTTATTTAGTGTAAAGTCAGAAATACAACATGTTTAAAATGTTCATAAGTTAAATGAAGGCCACGGTAGTGGGATGTATAATGCTATATAGATGAAATGACTACTATATACACACCAATTGATAAAATATCACTATCCAATCTTAACAAATACAAATGCATGATTTTAAGATTACTTGATCTCGGGGAAATTGCTGAAGTCTAAGAAGCACATGCTCTGTTACCACTTGATGATCTACAGTGCAGATGGAGGAGTGCAGTGACATGGCTTTAAGCTCTAGGGTGGCTGGAATGTGATGCAGTCCTTAGGAGTTCTGGGCTTGGTGTGATGGATAATTTTTTTTTTTTTTAAAATGTTTTAATGCTCAAACCCTGGACTAAGCATGCAATCTACTCTACCTGCTAACAGTTCTTGGATGAATTTAAAGTTTCAGACAGGTGGTAAAGCGAGAGCATAGTCCATAGAAGATGGAAAATAAATCTGTACGTTTACAAGACCCCATGATACGAATGGTATCGAGTAAAACTTAAAATGTTTCTCATATCAGACTAGTAAACAGCCCTGTTAGTGCTTTGTTTTCAATCATTTGACTTTGCTGACACTCCAGTGAATGCTGTAGTGCCATCTTAAATGGGGAGAAATGGGAAACCTCCCATTTGGGAGGGGGGAACCTCACAATGTCAGCTTATACTGGAGACACAGCTGTGCTTAGCCGCAAAGAACCTTGGAATCTGCGAGGGAATTGTTATGCTATTAAATCCACTCATTCCGTTCCTGCAGTTTTTCATCACAGCAATGTTCAAAAATATTATTTAACTAGTGGCTTCCTTTTGTTAAAAAGTACAATGGCTGAAGAGACAGACCCCACTTCTAGGTAACATCCGTAAGTAAGTCTGCGATGCTGCTGTATGGCAAGATGGAACAGATGCAGCCGAGTACTGCTTCAGCTTACACTGTTGCTTGTATTTCAGCTTCTGCTCTCCCTTAATACTGATTATGCTAGATGTGCTGCCTCGAGGTGAAGTGCTCAGACCCGTAATCTGGGTTGAGCTCCTTTACAAAACCTGCTCATCAACAATCAAGCTGGTAAAAAACGGGGCACCTTGACGCTCAGCATTGCTCACATCAGCACAGAGAGGCAAAAGCCACCTTTGTTCTGCTGTCGTCTTCTGCCTCAGGTGCTTTTGTGCAGTGCCTCAAGAGGTACTTCACAAGTTCAGGCTCTGGGGCAGGAAAACAGTTGCTCTAAGGCCTGAAGCAAAGGGAAGTTTGGCACTTCAGGAAGAAAGTAAAAGAGGGCAAAGAAAGACTTGCTCTCAGTTCCTCAATGCAGATTGTTCACAACAAGCATAAGGAACATTGTTGACCCGTTTCTCTAAAGCTTATTACTCAGATTCTTACTTAATCTTTCATCACACAACAGAAAAGCTTCAGGAAGATCATGCATTGTGACTCTGTGCCTGATCATTCTTTGAGGAAACAGGAAAATGAAAATAGTTTGAAATACGTCCTAAAAACTACCCCCTCTGATACCCAACCAGTTTGGCATTTCCCTGATCTGAGTTGCTTATCATTGTTCCTCTTCCCTTATCCTTTCCAAAGTAACTGTGTTTCTGTACACAAGCCCTGCAAATAATGCCATACTGTTATTACTTCACAGAAATTCTTAACTGGTTTATAGGGTTTTTTTTTAAAGTTGCTTTGCAGAGCTACAGACAGGACTATACAGTAATTAAATAGATTTTAAGTGAAAAAGGCGATGGCAATTAGACTTTTGAGTATTTTTATCAAATGAGGTTTCAACACAATATTGTTATTATTTTGCTAGTCAAGAACACTACCCTAAGACCCCAAAGAGCGCCAACAGACCTCTGCTTAACCTGACAAACTGAATCCAATTTTTACCAAGATATGCTCGTTTTTAAAACAAATAGAAAAGTTTAGTATGTCTCTACACTACATTTGCACATGGCTTAATCTTAACAATACACAAACTTAGGTCTCCTGTTCATGATAATGTTTTTAACTGTTTATCACCACAGTTCATAATCTTTAGGTATCCAGTAAAGCCACAAACTAAGGTATTTTAGCTCATGTAGCCTATGCCAATTAAAACAAAAAAAGATAGCAGCAATACAATGACATCATCTATGAATCAACCCTTACTTCCTTTTGCTTTTTGTGTCAGTTGTTTGGAAAACACTAGACGCTGACATCAGATTTTCTATATACTGTCCAAGAACTTGGTTTTCTGATTTCAGTTTCAAGTTTTCTTCCTTAACAGCATCTACTCGTGCTGAGAGATCTGTGAAGGTGATATTATAAGAAAAATATTAGACACTATTGCATAAAATAATGATGTGCCTACATCCAACTCTTCAGACTTCTAATGTGGGGAAACACTGCTATAAGATATTATCTTTTAAAACACTGTGCTGCTGACAAGTTTTATCTACAGCCCATTTTTCCTCTCTTACTTTGTAGTACAGTGTTTTGGCAAACTCGTTACACAAACTTACCATTACTCTGTATCTTTATTCTTTTCTTGAAGTTTTGAATTAAGCTATTTGCAAACTATGCTATTTGGAAACAAAAGTTCGGTGACGAGCAGACTCAAAGACGCACATCAACTAACGAGGTTGGGAAAATTAACCGTATGGCCCCTTCTGCTTGCGACTGAGCAAACATTATGTTGCATAAACGGAGGGAATTGTTTTAGGGCCTTGCTTTTATGTGCCTTCAGCTGTGTAATTGACAGACCTCTGGACACTTTGACAGGGCAGAGCAGAAAGGTTTGCTTCTTTCTCTTATTACTGTGTCCTTTTAAAAAAATCTGACTTGTCAAACTGCTAACCTTCAAGTGTGTGCTGCAGTTCCAAAACTTGATTAATAAGCCGTGTTTTCTCTTCTAATTCCACCTGATTCTCAGCCTCAACAGCTGCAATAAATCATAGAAGTTTTAATGCAACCTCTGTTAACAGCTGGAAGTTACATTAATTAGAAAAAACAACGAAGAACAAGAACATTAAAAACTTATACCATCCATGTCGGCATTCATCGTTGTAGGACGGGCTCTTTCCACTTTTGAAGACAGATACTCTGCTTAAAGAAAAGAACAAAAAAACAACAACACTGAAGCAACTGTTAATGTCAACCCCCCCTGCTTTTATAGATTTCAGTTGCATTTTTCTAAGCCAGCACTTAACATTTAAAAAAATACTGCCTTAGGCTTTTTTCTAGAGTCTTTTGCAGTATGTAAATATGATTCTTCACGTAACTGTGCTTCAGTTTACAAAAATAACTGATCTACATTACTCCCTCTCGTGCATAAAATAACCCCGTGTTTCAGTGATGCAATTGCCGCCTTCTCGGTACCGATCTTTCTGGAACTGGCTGCTAAAGAAATACAGAAGCAGCAGCAGCAGGGGCCCCTCCATTGTCCGTCCCGTTTCGCCGTTATCACGGGCAACCCCGTCACG
>NW_009713173.1:247700-261980 GCF_000703405.1 Apaloderma vittatum | reverse complement strand
CCAAAATCCAGCTGAGCCAACCCAATACAAGTACTGAACAATATTTCCCTCTACTAGGAGAAAGAAGTAAGTGCTTGTTAGCAAGTTTATAGTTATTTGTAATTGTATGTTAAAGATGAGGGACAAAAACCCCACCATCACTACAAAATAAATTTGTACAATGAAATTAAAAGTTGTCTGTTCATAAGAAATAATTAAAGCACTCTCATGTTCTTTGTTTCTGTGAAGTCATCTAAAAAATGAAAGGAGATGTAATGTATAACAGCTTACAAGGGATTCTGTTACACTTGCAAAAGAAACACTCCCTAGACAGTCTGGCACCTTCATAAAATGGTGACAAAAGCATCTGAATAGCACCTTTAACTGGGGTGAACTGGGGCAAGTGACACAAGCACACACATAGACCTACGTTCAGAGAAAATACTGCCTGGAAAATGCTTTGAGAGTCACAGGGAAGTCAGTCCAGTCCAACAATTCAACAACTTGTTGTGCGCAGTTTCTGGGACTGGAACTGCGTTTTTGCTGTTTCTTTTGAAGTCTTTGTTACTTTAAAATTTAACGAAAATTTTGATCATATATCCATCTTTTTGTTTTACATGATTGCTTACAATTTTTAAAGTATTAATTTCTAGGGATGTACGAAGCTATTGCCAGCATTGCAGTAAGCGAGTACAATTTTCAGATGTTTGCAAAATATCTTGCATCAAATTATGAGGCCACCAGGCACATAACAGTCTGACATTTCCCAGGAAATAGAAAATTCTTCTTACTTGGAAGTTAGTTTGGGTTTCAACTTTTTTTGTAGAGGAGGTTGATTTTATTTCTCTGTTGTGGATGAAAGGAGAAGAGACCTGAGTGGAGAAACATAGACATCCTTTAGAATCCTATATGGGCTTCTTGCTTACTGTAGATGACAAATCTGGAACATTTGTAAATATCTCAAAATTTGGGAGGTTTTGTGCCTTTTTTCTTTTTTCTCTATGCGATAGCTGAATCTTTAAAATATTGAAAGTATATGTATTTTCCCACAAGAAAAGAAGCATTAGGCTTTAATTACATTTACAGCCAAAGAATTTGAAAGCTGGGACACAGAGGAAGAACAATTATCACGTTAATGATAATAGAGTAGAAAATTTATCATGTGTCTGTGAGTGGTGGAATTTTAGGACTGACAAACACCAACTTATCTGCATGAGAATAGCCTCTAAGCCAAATAAATTCCTTTGTGTGACTGTACTAATTTTACTGGAGTTATATCAACAGTGAATGTGATCCTCTATTTAAGTGCCTCAAAGTCAAGAGAAGTATCCTTATCGCACAGCAAACATAAGCATACCATACTTCCTTTGCCTGTGAATTTTGCAGTTCCCTTTTCTCTATATTTTATTTTGCTGGCAATCTTTGGATACAGATTCTCATAGTTCCTAGGAATTATGCTCATTTTTCTCAAGATAAGTCACACGGAGCAGTGGAAGTTAAGGCTGAAATGTAGTACAAAAAGCAAGGGAAAATAAAGTAAATACAATTTTGTTATTACTAATAAAAAGACACATTGCGGGATGTCAGGATTTATTGAGCTTATCTGTGCTTGAACTTTTTTTAGCTTCTTTTAGCTGTGACAGCTGTGGATGTGCTAAGTTTTCTATTGCTTGCACTTGTTTTAACTTTGGGCAGTTATATGATGTAGCGTCTGGTTAGTTACTGAATAGGAAAAATAAGTAGTTACTCTAGAGTGAGCTGTCTATGAACCTAGAACAAAACGACACCAAGGAAAAGCAAGGATTCTGGATGATACCAGGGACCCCAAACTGTAAGCACAAAGCACAGTGGCCAGTTACTGATTGCTAGAGGACTACGGCCTTGTAAGCCAGTGAACGTACGTGGACTGAAGTGTGAGGGAGAAGAAAACCCTGTCATATTTCTCCCAGCAAAGCACTCAGGATGTTGGTAACTTGCTGTAACTCCTTTTCTCCCCTTTCTTGAAGCTGTTGACTTTGAGATCTAGAGAGCTGTGTAAGGTGTGAGTTTACTCTTGATGAAGAGGTTAGACACTAGAAGGCCTGTGCACAGAAATTTTCAGTGTATTATTAGTTGTGAGAGTTAATATCATTGTAATTGTACTAATAATAACTGGTAGGCAATTTGGTTAGATCTTTCATACCTTATTAGACTAGCAATAAATTCTTCAGTAAAATGTATTCTCTTTTCCCAGCACAAGATTAGTAACAACTTCTAAATTCTATATGGAAAAACTATATTAAAATAACTGTGAATCATATCAGAGGATGTAGAGGAAGGCAGAACTAATTCAGTGCACTAAAGGTATTTATTTTGTACAGTAATAATGACAGTAAGAATGACAATTTAGATACACTTTCACTCTCTATTTCCATCTGGTCCTCCTCCTCCTTTCTCAACTACTGTAGTGTTTTCCTGTTTAAGGGTTATTCCCTAGTTCCAGTTAAGTTTAGTTTAAGCAAAATTTCTTTAGCTGTTTTCTGGATTATTTTATGTGATATCAGAAGCACCCATAATGTGAAAGATTCCTATGTTTTGTACTTTTTGTGTTGAAATCGCATGTTTTTTCTCCTGCACAATTTTGGCATCAGAGAAAGAACAGAGACTTAAAAAGCTATAGAAACAGCCACATATTTTTATATTTACACTCCCCTTGAGACAAAGGGGGATTGGAGGAGTCAGAGATATATGAACTCTGGTTGTACCTTCACAAGGGATCCTTATCAAATTTGGAACTCCTTAAGCACCACTCCCAATGACCTTGCCAAGACAGTGAGGAAAGCAGAGCTGTGATGGTGGCATGAGAATGAAGGAGGTTTTAGCAATAAAGGTTTTTCTTTTAAGAAACAATGCTGACAGCAAAAATGTCTGCCAGAGTTTGCCAGCGGTGATGATTATTGCTATCGCCTGTTATAGCTACAAGTTGGCTGCTTCTCTCCCAGATCTCACATAGTGAAAATAACTTTGCTTATTTTTATACAGTGTGCACTGCAGCTACAGAGGGAATACAGACATAAACACATGTTCCTTTAAACTCTTTGTGGTTACGATGCTCACAGAAAAAGTAGATTATGTTTATTTGAGTAATTTGCAAGTATTGTTATGATCAGGTTGATCAGTATTCATGTAATACTTTCTTGTGCTCCAGCATTCTGTATTTTGTCCATCTGTTGTCAGTCATTTTTGGCTGAAAGCTCTTAGAGGAGGGACTGTCTTCTGATCATTTATTTTCATTGGCTTTTGTATAATGAGGGTACTACTATCAATTCAAATAAATGATAACACATGCTCCTACCTCCACTGAAATAGCTGTTACCCATCCAATCAGACTTCAAACAAGCCTTAATGTGCCTCAGCCCCATATTAATCTACAGTTCATCAGACTGAAGAATTCTTGAGGTTTTTCTGCTCACTGAAATAACACCAGGTTTATATTAGTCTGTTGCATTTCTGTCTGGTATTACATGTGAGTAGAAACACATCCTGATGTTGTTTCATATGCTTCCTAGCTTAAAGAGTGTCCTGTACAGAACTGCTACATTTTGTTGTGCCACAAATATTAAAAACCAGTTATGCCAACTTTCCTCTTCCCTCATCTCACGAACTGCTTTCCATGGTTAGCAAACACTGTGTCACTGGTGGTTGTCATCACTGAGGCTGAGGCAGTTATCTCTTGTTCTTCTTTTGCAGAAGCCCATGTTGGTAGCATCAGTAGAAAATTCCACTGAATCCAAAAGGATGCCTCATGTGAACACAGGGCTAAAATAATCACTTAGTCTAAGTTTTCCTTAGCTTTTCTTTACATAGTGTAGTTTTGTTCTTCCTTAGAGATGTCACTCGCTCAAAAAATTTTCTTTTTAGCTGTCAAAATTCAAATATGTTACATGTTTTAAGGAAATGAAAAAAAGAGCACCCTATTTCATTTTCCAAACTGTGTCTCTAGGTGTTCTTTTTTTAGATCAAAATTATATTTGTCACTGTTCCAAATAGTTTCCTAAACCAAGTATCATTAAAAATGAGTTCAGATTTTTTTCAGATTTGATTGTACTTTTGGCCACCTGGGCACACTGCTGGCTCATGTTCAGCCGATTGTCCACCAACACCCCCAGGTCCCTTTCCGCCAGGCAGCTCTCCAGCCACACCTCCCCCAGCCTGTAGCGCTGCTGGGGGTTGTTGTGACCAAAGTATTATTACTGTATTATACTGTCAAATAAGTACATCGTGTCACAAACTCATTTTCAAATTGTGGACAACTACTGTATTTTGGGCATCATCACAATCTCTGTGGCCTGCAGAGACTGCAACTGTTGCAGCAGCAGAATATATGGCTGCATTACAGTTTGCTCTGCTATTTTATTTCTTTTTTTGATTCTATGAGCACTGATAACATTACAGCTGAAGTCAAGCAAGCTGTGAATGCCAGCAGTGATGTTTAACTTTGATTCTTTGCCTATTAGACATGATATATAAAACAAATATACAATGTTAGCTCTTTCAAGCTTTTCAAAGGATTGTAGAAAGCCAAAATATGATTGCTGAACAGATTCTACGTATACACAACACAAGTAAATGAAAATAGAGCTGGGATGAAAGTGGCTAAAAATTTATTCCATTGAGAAAATTGCTGTTTAAATAATGTTAAGACCTCTTAGAAGAAAAAAGAAGCATTACTAGAATAAATTTTGATATGACTGTCTGAATTGCTGCAAGGTTAGAAATCATAAAAAGAATGCGATGTAGCCCAGTGCTCTCTGATTCTTCATATTCTTCATTAAGAACAGAATATTAAACACCCCATGAGATATTTTTGAAAGTCTCCATACTGAAGAAAACTTCCTCCTCAAAAAGAGGTTTACTGCATCTTGCAGTTGTTTTTCATTTTCTAGAGCCAGATTCTTTAGCAGATCTTGTTTTATACAGCCGCACTAATACCACAATTATAATATAGAAATACTAGCTAAGTTCTCTGTAGCTAGTTTGGATACAGTATGTAAGCTGGAATCACAACAAAATGAGTTCATGATACTTTAACATATTTGCAGTTTTGAGTCAAGAGTCTGTCTTTCATTCTTCTAGGTATTATCAGTGCTGAGAATATTCATTTGATCCTACAGTAATGCAAAAAAAGGAGTTCCATATATAGCTTTTTGTCTTCTGAGGGCACTAAGATTTTTTATCTCCTTTAACCTGTCTTCTATATTGCTGAAACTTACAGAAACTCAGCATCTTTGAGACTACTAATCTGATGTGAAATTTGGTTAAAATAAGCAGTTCAATTCTAAAATTATGAAATGCAGTGAACAGAATTCAAACACATGAGAAGATAGAGAGCACATCTCTTAACACCTGGGCAGAGGTCCTCAGAATCTGAGGAAGGCAGCTAGTTAAAACCAGCAAAGGGAGGAATATGCTGTAATATCAGATCTTCAACCAAAGGCACTTGATCTGCTGAGCTGAACACATTAATTAATAAGGTGCCAGACAAAGAGCATTACCAGGAAGAGAATATGTAATTTAATATATCCCCTGTGTTTTGTGATTTTTTAGGAATTTGTCTTTGTGTATAAGCAATGATACACACTTGTATCTTCTTGTAAAAGAAGAGAATTGAGGTTTGATAAGAATTCTGGATTTCTAAATGGCAAGCATTATTCTAAAAAGGGATCTTGAATGTTCTGCTTTTGACATATTAAATATTTAGACTTATAAACTTTAATATCTGCAAAGGGTTTTGAAGATGAACACTGCCTGGAAAGTGAAGCTCTCTGTATATGTTATAGAGCTGAGACAAAAATAGCAATTCAATTTCACTGACGAATTCAGTGTTCCAGAAATCAAGCTTCCATCTAAATCTGAACAAAACCTCTCCAAGTTTCTGGAAAAGAATGTCTATTCAGATTTATTTAAACCTTACTTTAGGAAAATCAAACCACAAAACAAGCATACAAACACACGTTTCATTTGTAATTTCATACTCGAGCACAACAGGAGGAGGAAAAAAAGCTTAAAAAAACCCCACCATAACAAACCTCTAAACTCTTTTGATCTGAATATGTCACAAAAGGACATCTATGCCTTTCTGGTAACTTTGGTATGCTTTCACAGGACTTTTTACCCTTGACAAAGTGTTCCATCAACATACCCACAAATATTTCTAACAACACAGACCTTTCCTAAAAAAATAATAATTTACCATTACAAATAAAGACACACAACTGAACTTAACCATTTTAACTCAGAATTTTCTTCCTGGGTTTAGGATATTTTCCAGATAAGTTCAAATTCTACAATTTTAATGGCCCTATCACTGTGGACAATTGAAGATTCTATTGCATGATAAACGCCAACCTCAGTAGGTGGGTACTGAAGTAAATGATACGTTTCTGGTAAACAATCATGACCTAAAAGAAACAAAACTAAACTCACTTCCTCTTTTAAACATGCCAAGACGACTAAACCTAAAATGCAAGGAAGAAGACAGAAGGGCTTTGCTTTTGAGGGAAATGTGTCTGGAGTGCATGTAGAAAACAAGGCCTAAGTCAGAGGATGACTTTTTGTTGCAATGGCTCAGAACAGAACTGTATTTTTGAATGGAAATACAAGTCTATCTGCAAAGAAGCTTATCAGCTGTATCATCATTTTATATGCTGGCATGGTCTCTAGGCTTCTGGTGAAATCCTAGGAGTGTCATTGTATCGCTTTGGAAGCAGTAATGGAAGCATCACACTGTCTCTATGGATTTACTTTGGAAGTATTTTGCTTTTGCAGCTTCATATTGTAATGGTTTCATAACAGAATCCCCTTAGAGTGATATTGAAATCATCTTGCCATCATTAGCTCACATCATAAATGGCACCATAATAGGATCTCCATTAAAGACTTGCGTTAAAATCTTATTGAAATTGTTGATATGTTATTATCCCTCTGAACTGACTGGGGATGCAGTTTGGAAAACTACTGGTATTGTTTACTAGTTATTTTTCAAAATGACCTTTAGTATTTTTAATATAACATATTTTCTTTACTCTTTTTACTGTTTCCATTATCACTATAATTTGTATTTTTCTCTAGTATGTTTTAAGTACTTTTTCTTTTGTTAGAATAGTAGCAGCTGGGTTTGGTTTTGTTTGTTTTTTTTTTAAAGTGTATGTTTTAAGTCTTACAACTGGAAGATGTTTCTTTTAAGAGGCATCAATACCAGTACTTAGGAAGTATGAAGGAGGTTTTAAGAGTACTGTCAGAAAAGCAAAGCTCTGTATAATTTTTCTCTTCATTCATGTGACTGAAAAATGTGATAAGTAGTAAAAAAAAAAACCAAACAGTGACAGTTAGAAGAAAAAACTAAAATGATTCAACAAGTAGACATCAAATCTCTCTGAACCTTGGAATATTTGAAACACCCTCTGAAAAGAAGGCTGCGGCGTTGTTTCGCTTAATGGTATAACCAGCTGAATAGTAGAGGAGAGTGAGGAAGAACTGTCATTACAGATACAGTTAGCTAAGAAAAGAAGAAAGAACCTCAGTTACATTACCTACACTACCACTACTTAAATATAGATTTACTAAAGGTTGAAGTGAGATATTCACTCACATGCTTTACATATAAAGTACAGATAGATGCACTGTCAGTTTCAGGCTTGAGAACAGAGGGTGTGAGATCAGGATCACAGTTTTATTTGTAGTCCATCTTCAAGTACATTCAAACCTGTGCTGCTGCCAGGCTGGATGGGTTGGGGTCAGGGCATTCGCCCAACTGTATCATAGGGCTTCACATGTTTGAAAAACCTGATGCAGCTCCATTGGTACTGAAAAACAGGCATTCTGGTTTTCAGCATGGAAAAGACTTAATAACAGTACTTTGTTCGTGTATTTTTCAAGTTGTGCATTCACTGTTAATATTAATCAGAAATAAGCAATGTCCCAGAGGATCCAGCATTAGACCTGCTTGTGAGGATTAGTTGTGGCAAATTACTCAAGGGATAAATATTGCATGTAAATTACTTTAAGTCTGACTGGGAGTAGGGAAATCTTGGTTCTGTATATCTCTCTCTGGAAATGCATAGAATAACCTGAGAACTAGAGGTAAAAGGAGAAAGACACAAAAAAAATCAGAGATATTAGTCATAGCAAGAGTAATTAGTAAAAGCAATAAGCACTATGTTATTCAAGTTTTGGTAATGCTTTATGGTAGCTGGAAATTAACTAATGTTAAATTAGAACAGATTTCCTAAGGGATTACATATTATAACCCCATGAACACCGAAAGAGCTCATCATGATTAATGGTATTACTGTAAATACCAGAAAAAAGAAGAGATATTTGTTGCATGTTGAATACCTTTGCAATGGAATCATTACAGACTTTATTTATAAAAGCATATAAATACATATACAAAGATATGTGTATGTATGCACACACACATATATATGCACATATGTATTTGTGTGTGTCCATAAATATACGCATGCATATATATGTGAAGGAAGGCTTTTATTTTTATTTATATTTAGTTTTCACATTTTTCTAAATGACAACTGTATCTCTAAAAGGAACACATCTTGTTATACACACATTTTCCAGTCCAGAAGTGATTCTAGCAAAAACCAAGTGTTACTAACACTTTCAGTTCTGTGTTAGAAAAGGACCTGCTGATAGTGAGAAATGACTGATCTTGCATATGACAGGGTGAGAGAGCTTCTGAAACTTTTTGACACACAGCCAGACCTGGTGATTTGAGGAAATGGAGAAGAAAAAACTCTTGCAGCTCAGAAATAAATGCCTAAAATCTACACTTCAAAAACCTGGAGGTCTAAAGGATCTGTACAACTTTAAGCTCTGCAAACTCAATCTCTCTGGAAACATGCGTTTTAGTCCTGTTTTTAATGATGCCTTAAGAGTTGTTCTTAAAAAAATGATTAAAGAACTCACAACCTTACTGACTGAAATCACACATGTAATCTGGTATTTTCTTAGAACTACTTTCTGAAATTTGTTTTTCCGGACAGTGTTTTTCAGAAAAATTACATCTTTATTTTCTACTGGCCTAACAGCCAGCTCTCTAACTTTTTACTCTCTTGTTCTCTTGTTAAAGTACTGTATAGTATAAACTTTGTAGAACCCCCTAAGCCAGTTGTCATTTCCTGTTTTTATGTTTGTTTCTTGGGTTTACTGCTTCATGTTAACAACACCAATCTGAAGGAAATTGAGTGATTAAACTAATGATTACTAAAATTATTTCAACAGTAAAAAATGAGTTGCAAGAATTTATCATATTTTAATGTGAAATAAATTATTTCACCTGAGCCTTATATTGAATTAAAACAAAAAATATATAGTTTTGGCATACTTGTTCAGGCAGAATATTAATTCTTGTTTGGGGTTTCTGTATTCATTCTTCATTTGTGTTCTTTACAGAAGACAGGGCTCAAAAGAAACTTTTCAAGAAAGTGACCTGGTTGTGTAATATTTAGGCACAATACAAGGAATCAAAATGATGAGGGTACAAGCTGACTCTCTCTTGAGATACTTAGCTCATCAGCTAATAAAGAGGTAAAGGAGATTAAAAAGCTCACTTGTTACTTTTGTAGGCTAATTAACATTTAGAAAAATTTTATTCCCAAAGGCAGATACAGCAATGATTAATTATCATATTTTGATTAAGTCAATGATATGATGTGTTTTCTCATTATATACAGTAATATTCAACCAGGTGTCACAGTTAGCCCCAGGCTAAGGTCAGAGACCAGTTACCTCGACATGGCTAATACCTGAAACTTGTATTCAATCAGACATGTATAGATTATCATCCTCCAGTTTTGGTTTAAGATTTTTTTTCACAAGTAATAGGTAATTTTTGTTCTTAGATTTTGATTTGAAGTCATCTGATCTTCCCTTGCAGTGCACATGGGTTTTCTATTTAGCACTGACAAGACTGTAACAAGATTATACTATGTTTTTTTGCTTTGTTTTGTTTTAATAAAATGAGACATGGCTTTGTAATTTTTGCAATGTCTGTGATTGTTTGGACACTCTCATTCTAAGCTATCAGATTTGAAAAGTGCACAGTTACTAAAGATCCTTGGCCTTTAGATTCTTCTTGTTTTAGAGCCTCAGGCTGGTCACAACTGCCATTGTCTCATCAACCATGAGAGTATTTTAATATTTTAGCTGGTAGGACTAGAAGTGGATTTTCTTAGCCCACAGAAAGATTTTAATTTAGCTGAACATACTGGCAGCTGCTACTACTGCCTCCAGCTACAATTGCTTTATCCCTAAGAAAGTCTTTTTTGCATATTAAATATACAGCATAAGTGCCAAGTTATCATCAGCTTTTAACAAGGTTTTGGATTTTTTCCTGTTTATTATAGTGCAATATAACTCTCCATACAAAGCAATTTAAGCAAAGCAGAGCTATGAATGGGATCTAGCCAAAATTGTGACCTTCCATCATGCAGATGAGAATACCTAAATAAGAGCCAATGGTCAAAATTTCCATAATGATGTTGCCAGACAAAATGGGTTCCAGGTTCCTGCAGGAATCTGGATAGTTTATCTTGCATTAATGTCGGTTACGGAAAAGCACCTTGCATTAAGATATTTCTTTATAACACTATGGCTAGGAAGAGTTCTTTCTGTTTTCTTGCATTTTACTAAGTATTTGACTTAGTTGACTTCTCTCCCTGAAATCTACAGCAATCTTGAAATTGATGAAATGTCAACGTCATTATACAAAATAAAAATGACTAAACACATTAATCAAAGCTGTTTATGTATTATGTAACATTTTAAAATTGTGTAATTTGGGAACTCGAACAGAGTATTTTTATGCCTTTTTAAAATATAAATTATTCCGCAGAGTGAACTATTTTGGATATTGTATCCAACAAAGGTTAAAAAAACAAACTCTAAAAGAGATGGCTTTAAATTTATATGTTAAAATTGATAGATAACATAATGATTTAGTGAACAGAACAAATGACTATGACCATATCCAATACGAAATCTTTTCTAAATATACCACCCTTCATTAATTGTAATGAACTGAATCATTTGAAGCTGTGATGTAGACCATTAAGTGATTTTATGGAGTTCCTCCAGGTCAACATAGCTTTTTACATTATCCCACACATAAAAGTATGTGCCTGGAATTATGCATATAAAAATAATTTTGAGTATCTATTAAGAGTTCTGTGTCGAAGTGACTCATTCATAAAAACACATTTTATACACCACCACCCACCTACTCATTCAACCACTCCCCAAAATTATAGAAATATAGAATGGTTTGAGTTGGAAGGGTCCTTTAATTATCTAGTTCTAACTTCTCTGTCATAAGCAGGTACATCTTTCAATAGACCAGGTTGCTCAAAACCCCATCCAACCTGACCTTGAACCCTTGCGGTATTGGGACATCCACAACTTCTCTATGCAACGTGTTCCAGTGTCTCGCTACCATCATTGTAAAAAATTCTTTCTTATACCCAATCTAAATCTATCCTCTTTCAGTTTTGAACCATTGTCCCTTGCCCTGTCACTACAGGCCTTGATAAATTGTATGTTGAAAGGCTGCAATAAGTTCCACTTGCATCCTTCTCTTCTCCAGGCTCAATAACTCCAACTCTCTAAGTCTTTCTTTACAGGAGAGGTGTTCCAGTCCTCTGATCATTTTTATGGCCTTCCTCTGGACTCACTTCAAGATGTCCACATCTTTCTTGTAGTGGAAGCTCTAGAATTGAAGGCAATACTCCAGGTGAGGTGTCACCAGAGAAGAGTAGAAGGATAGAATCACCTCCCTTGACCTGCTGACCATGCTTATTTTGATGCAGCCCAGATTATGGCTGGATTTCTGGGCTGTGAACACACATTGTTGGCCCATAACCAAGTTTTTGTCAACCAGTATCCTCAAGCTCTCCACAGGGATGCTCTCAAACCATTCCCCCTCTCAGAATATATTGATACTGGTGAGTGTCATGACTCAGATGCAGGACTTTGGACCTGGACTTGTTGAATTTCATGAAATTCACACGATAAACATTTCAGGTTTTCTTTTGCAATATATCTACTGTAGGTGTTTGTATGAAGGACCACTGAATTCCTTTCATGTGCTAATCTCAGTCTGCTAAGTTAAATTTTGGAAATACAGGAAATTAATTAATGTGATCTACAAAGGTGTCTTCTCCACAGCAAAGAATATAGATCATGTTTCCAAAGCCTATAAAACTTCTATTTATTTTCCCCATGACTAGAGTCCAGGGAAGCCACATGCATAACAACACGATTCAGCAAAGTAATATCTGCAAAAAAATTATCCTCTGTTCTTGTTATTAATGAAGTAGATGATTGATAAGTAGCAATCACATTATTTACAATCGTAACATTTCCATAATTAGAGAAGAAAGAAGAACTTTACTTTCTTTCTCTAAATTGTGTATCAGTTTATCACTGCATGTTAACAGAATTGTTATTGATGTTATTTATAGAGCCAGTCAGAAACCACAGCTTCTCTAAGCCAAAGAACGCAAAACAAATCAGAAAAAATACTCTTGAAATTTTGTTTCTATAGTTGCAAATCTAATAAAATTACGGGGATGATAAAGTAGCCTGTGCTGATTCCCATTTACTCTCAACCAGTTTTCTTCATGTACTTGAACCGTTGTGCTTTGCCAGTGAATTTTAAATACGAGCAAGAGACAATGTGATGCAGAGAAAAACATGAGAAACTCGGAAGACAGTGATAAGCAGTGGTCACTCCTGCCAATATAACAATGTATGCTGTATTTTGGTTGGGATGTTCCTGTAAAAATGTCCTGCAGGGGATATGAAGAAGAATGAAGTAGTTTTGTTCATGTTTATGCCGGTGATATTCAGGGAAAATGTATAGATATGTATTCAATAACCTGATGGCCTGAAGCCGTCAGAATGAGTTAAACACTGGTCTCCCAACATTTTTATGAGAGATGAGTAAGTAAGGTAGTAATAGGTCGTAAAATACTTATAAAATCAAGGCAATAAATTATACTTACATGGAAACTATACAGAGCTTCACTAACACAAACATTCTCTAGAAAGGGAAAAATAATTTGTCTGTTCAGCACAATAAGCATGGAAAAATCAGACATCAGAGTAGTTAAAAACATTCACACAGTGGAACAGAAGAGGAATGGTTTAAAATGTTCCAGATTTTCCCTCCTAATCATGTGGTTGTATACAAGGAAAAGAAAACCTAATGATAAATAAGGAAGGGCTGCTCTATAGAGCAGGAAATAAAAAAAAAAATTACCTCTGGGAAAATATAAAACAAAACAAAGCCCACGGGTATATCAAGTATGGCAGATACACTCATAGTTATGAGGATAACAAAAATACAGAAGTTTCTTATTTTTTGGCTGATGTCTCTTTTGATTTAAAATATACTTGTATGTGGTATTCCAACTACTGACCTGTAAAGTTTCTTTCCATACAGACTGCACTTGAAACGGATGTTTCTACTATACAACAGCATGGGGAAGAAATATATTTCTATATATTTATGCTGAAACTGTAGATCTCTAACAATATACATCTTAATTTTATCACAATGCTTGCCAAGGTTCTCTCTGTCATTGGCTGCATCACTAATATAGTATTTACTAATAGCTCTGTAGAGGAACATTATTTCCATAGCAACAAATGAACAATACTGGAGCTATTAATCATTTCTACATTATCTGTGTACACTTTACTGTAAAGCAACATTTTGTAGTTTGATAATTGCTAGACTGGAGTGATTGTACATTATGAGATGATTAGCATAAACACTTAAGAAGATGAAGAATGCCTGTTGAAAAGGAGAGAAAATGGAAGAAAAAATGGTACCATATTGCAAATATTACCATAAGAACCAGCAGGAAGAACTAACTTTAACATTAGTCACTTCCTCTGGTATTAGCCATCTCCTATGGATTCATCCATGGAAGATCTTTCCTACTGTTAGCAACATGGAGAGGTACATCTCTTTCAGCCATGCATTTTCTCCCTGACAATGTAACTTTTAGAGGTAAAAAAGTCAGTGACTATCCATTGTTGTGAACTCTCTCTGGTATTAGGGCACTTGAAGGCACAGGGTTGTGAATAATATATATGTAACTTACAGCTTTAATATGTGACATTCCACAATTAAGTGGCAGGGAGGCAGGGAGGAAAGGAAGAAGGGAGGAAAGGAGGGAGGAAGGGAGGAAGGGAAGGAGAGAGGGAGGGAGGGAGGGAGGGAAGGAGGAAGGAAGG